>NW_009954309.1:831917-847146 GCF_000747805.2 Chaetura pelagica
GCTGACTTCAGAAAGACTTGTGAGAACTTAGAAGTGCTGAAAACCAGAACCCTGCCTGCCTATGAACTTGGGCCTGGTCAGTAGGTGTTCATCTTAACATGCTGCAAGGGATAGTTCAGAGCCCACACAGATCGACTTTGCGAGCACCCGAGTACAAAAGAACATTTCCCCCAAATCTGCTGGGGAACAATCTACTGCTTCCACCTAAGAAACTTGCATTTAGCCTCATGCATTTATTTCTCTACTTTCTTCTTGGTGTACAAATCCCAGGTCATCTGAGGATGGGTTCAGTTTATCATTTAATATCCCTATAACTGCACCATTTCCAGCCTAGGCCTCACCATATTCCATTACCAAAAAAAACACAAAAAGGCATAAATGATCTTTAGACTTTCCCCAACTTACCAGCTTCTGGAGTTTGATTTTAGGAAATGTTCAGCTGCATTGTAAAAGAAAAAACTGCAGTAAAAAGTATTCAGAGGAATGTTCTGTCTAACAGTAAAAGTAGACAGGCCAAGCCTACAGATCTGCTTTTATTTTGGTACACACGTTACAAAGCAGAACTTCATGTAAAAACCTTAAGCCTTCTTGGTTTTGGTCACTTACAAAACCCAGCAATTCCCCTAATGAAATGTGCTCCCTGCATGCAGGCTACACCTTGATTAATGTCCATTTCTACCTTCAGAGCATGTGTAGTATCTCAGCAGTGCAGGTCTTGTACAGGTGACACTTGGCAAGGAGAAGAGAGAATGTCACCCTAACTAAGCTGGTCAGTGAAAACATTATTGAACAATGTGGTCACATATTCTAAGCAGAAAATTGGAGAACAGACATCGCTTTAAAAAAAAAAAACAAACACTCAATAATAGAGTAAATAAAGATAAAGTAAGATCATTTTAATGGTAGATTAAATTAGGGTTTAATCCAAATGAGGAAAAAAGTTCATATTTTGTCACCAGGAGTAACTGAACCCAGTAACCTTATGCCAACACAACAACAGTGAATCATCATCACTAGGCATTGAAAAGCCTAGATTGGATCATTTTCTATTAAGTCCTATGGTCATTTAAACAATAAGTCAAGGAACTCACACCCTGTTCACTAAGCAGGAAATCGAGTCTAGATGTTCCCAAAGACCCATAACATAAGACACCCGCTTTGCTTGCCATTTAAAGCCTGTCTTCTTGTCTCCCAACACCACCACCTTAACAATCAGAAAATCTTCAGATACTCCCCTCGAAAAACCTACTTAATTGGCCACAGTCTGGGAGCACACACTGCAGGAGAGGCGGGAAGAAGGTTCCGAGGCATCGGGCGGATAACAGGTAGGCTGCTCGCTGGGAAGCAGAGCTGATGGAGAAAATTCCTAAAGGAGAGGAGCTCACAGCACACCCATCTGTAGACTGGAATTGAATTCTTGGCACTGCTGGAGGCACCTTGCACAGAGACAGGCGAACTTTATGCTTCTCAGAAACAAAGGTTACATCTTCTTTCTCTAGTTGGGTTAAAAACTCTTCAGTGGAAGGATAAAGAGAGTTTATCTGTTTGTAACGTTACTGTTACTCATTCGGTTACATCAAGCCCTACACAAAGACAAAGCAACCTACCAAGGATCTCTAGTTTTTCCTATCTATCTGTAAAGCTTTACAGGTAATAAAATGTTTCCTTCATAATAATACAATGCCTTCACGTAGCCTATGGGAAAATATTATACTTGGAATAGGTTTGCAGAAAGGTTCACAAAACTATGTTATTGCACATTTTTTTTCAGTTTAGCTTAGAAATCACATTATTATCATTCAGCATGTCTCATGCAGTACTAAATATCTGATGTTCTAATTTGTCAAAAGAAATATTAACAAGTGCAACACTTCTCTCCCTCTCTCAACCAATAAATGTGGGGTTCTCTTAGGCTTAGACCCTGCTGGACCCTATTTTGAAGGCACTTCTCCTGAGGTGAGACTGGATCCATCAGATGCAAACTTTGTTGATGTTATTCACACTAACGCTGCCCCCTTTCCTACTGCAGGTAAGTGTTCACATGCAAGTAAATAACTCCAGGGATGGGCATGTCACTGAGACATTGACATCATACCATGTGTATCTCAGGGCTTGGAATCAATAGCACCAGTGGTCACCTGGACTTCTACCCAAATGGAGGATCTGTGATGCCTGGATGCACTGATTTAATTCCAGAGATGAAACAGAGTGATTTTGAAGTTAACCTTGCAGGTAAACATACATTCCCAACATGCATAGTACTTTAGTTACATTCAGGCCTGAAATGTGAATTGTGATAGTAACAGTTTGGGAGAAAAAAAAAAAAAAAATTTTGCCTGCTTACTCTAAGTAAGAAAAGGAAATAAACAATAAAGGTTGGATCAGCTACAGGGAGCACTGTATGGAAAGGAAGTATAATACAGGTTTAAGATTTGCTTCTGTAATTTGAAATTGGATCTGAAGAACACACAAGAGAGTCTGCAAATCTGACAACCCAACAATCCCAGGAGGATGTTTTCCTGGGGTGCACAAAGAAGAGTGTGGCCAGTAGGTCGAGAAAGGTCATTCCCCCTCCTCTGATCTGCTCTGGAGAGGCCGCATCTGGAATACTTTATCCAGTTCTGGGCTCCCCAGTTCAAGAGAGATAGGGAACTACTAGAGACAGTCCAGCAGAGGGCAACCAAGATGACTGGGGGTTGGAGCATCTCCCTTATGAGGAAAGGCTGGGAGAGCTGGGACTCTTCAGCCTGGAGAAGAGAAGGCTGAGGGAAGACCTTATTAATGCCTACAAATATCTCAAGGGTGGGTTCAGGGAAGATGGAGCCAGACTCTTTTCAGTAGTTCCCAGTGACAGGACGAGAGGCAACGGGCACAAGCTGGAACATGGATTTCTGTTTAAATATGAGGAAAAACTTCTTTATGGTGAGGGTGACAGAGCCTTGGGACAGGCTGCCCAGGTAGGTTGTGGAGTCCCCTTCTCTGGAGATATTCAAGACTGGATGCAGTCCTGTGGAATGGGCTCTAGGGGACCCTGCTTTAGCAGGGGGTTTGGACTGAATGATCTCTAAAGGGTCCATCCAACTCTGACAATTCAGTTGGACTGGGTGATCTCTAGAGGTCCCTTCCAACTCTGACAATTCCATGATTCCAGGCTGAGACAGGCCTCTCATGACAAAACCAGCAGGGTGACACCACCCCCTTTGGTTTCTTGAAAATGCTGCAAAGGTATCTGGCACTTATAAAAGCATAAATAAGGGAAAAGCACTTTGTGTCTCCAGGGACAGGCCTTACCTCTCCAGCTGAGACACCTCACTCTTCACAGGCTTTTGAGAGGTTGGCAGGAGGCTGGTGGATTCTTTTTGCTCCATTAAGCCTTTTAAAACTGTAATGAATGTCATCTTGCTGTGATATTTCATGTGTGTATATACATATACACATATATATGGCTGTCTTAAAAGGGACTATTGCACCATAGCAGACCAATGCAACTCCCTTGAAATCTTGGGGTAACTGGCACAGCTATCTGGAGAAAACAGACAAAATAGCAACTTCTACTGCAGCTACAAATGTGTGAATTCAGACAGGAATGACTACAGGACCACACTGCCTTGGCTGTTTCCATGGTGAGGCAAGTGCAACTCTTGTACAGGGGAGCAGGAGGTTATTTCATGAGTGCTCAGAAACTTTGTTCCAACAGATCTTCCAGTCATTGGGACGTGCCATCACTCACGCAGCCACGAGTATTTCCTTCAAAGTATCCTCTATACCTCTGGATTCCTTGGATATCCCTGTGAAACCTACAAAGCCTTTGAGTCAGTAAGTGTATTGGCCCAGGAATGGGTGAGCTAGAAACAAAATCATCCAGGCCTCTGCACTCATGATGGAACTGCTCTGCATACAGTGCACTTGGATGCTGGTGGCTGTGCTCTCATGGTGTGGGGTGGTAGGAGAACACACTGTGATGCACAGCACAGAGTGGCTCCATCAACTATTCCACTCTGGAAAACTAATCCTGAAATGTAGATGATATCACCAAATAAGAAAAAAAACCTAACATGTACAATTCTAGCCATAAACATTTAAGCAAAGAGCACATAGGTTAGATGCATCTACCCTACTGATTCTTGGCTGGAAGAAGAGACATTTGGAGCCTCCAAAATAATTTACTCTTCTCTAATTTACACTGAGCACTGATTAGAGCACCTAAATAGAAGTATTTATTAATTATGGGGTTTTTTTCCTTCCACATCATGTTGCAAAGTGGATACAGGTAAGTTCCCTTCCCCTGGGAGGGTAAAATGGGCTTAGATTTTGTCCTAGACTCCAGCTGAAAAATGTTTGAACTAGGGAGTTTCAGCCCATCATCCACACAGGTATTAAACCTGCCCATTTCCACACCCACTTGGTTCATGCACGAGTGCAGAAACCGTTACCCAAAACAAGTTCATCCAGTTTTGGAGGTAAGAGGTGACAACATGCAGCACTGCCACAGCTCTGCAAGATCAGACCAGCATCTTGAGCCTTAATTTTGTCAGAGGGAGGATGAAAAGAAATACTCCCCATTAACTAATGATGTTATTTGCCCTAGGGAGACTGCTTCCCATGTACACGTGAGGGATGTCCCATGATGGGGTACTATGCTGACAGATTCCCAGAGAAACTGAAGAGAGTAAACCAAAAGTATTTTTTAAATACAGCAGCAGACCCACCTTTTACTAGTAAGTGAAGGAGGTTTGTTACAGTTGATCATGTGTTTGAACAGTGGTTACCTTGATGTGATTTACAGCCCTGCACTTCTGTTGCTTCTATAAATGAGTGTGAACATCTCTAACAAAAAAATTGCTGCACTAGTTACCAAAATTCAAGCTCACTGGGCTTGTCATTTGTTAACTGGAATGCATTCCAGTTAGGAAAAAAAACAAAAAACAAAAAACTTTCCAGTTAAGTAGCATTTTTAGATCTCTCATATCAATAACAGTTGAGTTTTGTTTTATTTTACTTCTCTTTATGTAGGTTGGAGACAAAAAGTATGTATCAAACTGTCTGGTGTAAACAAAATGAAGGGGGACATAAACCTAATTTTCCATGACACAGAGGGGAACACAAAAGAATATGAAATTGCCAGGTAAGATAAATTAATATTTCCCTATAGTATTTAATGCTGCTGACCTTAATTTACACATTTTCCACATAGTTAAGCAGTGCAAACACTTATTCACTGTTGTGGGTGTTCTGTTTAATATCAGATGTAAAAAACAGTTCTCATAGATAAGACCTATGAGGGCAGATGGATGGTTGCAAAAAGGAAATGGAAGTCGTGGCCTTTCCATGAGTTATGTGACTTCACAAGAAATTAGAAATGCGGTTTGATAGCAAAAGTGCTGTGCTTCACTGCAGACATGTAAAAGTGGATACCTCCTTCCAACCTAGGACATATTAAAAGCCATCACTGCTATATAGCAGGCACATTTATATGGTCTGGCCAGTGAGCTTTGTTCATAGCTCCTATCATCCCTCACTGACTACCAGAAGAGCAGCTCCCACTGCCTCCTGCACCTGCTCTGAAACAAGCACTTCCACATATTCTCCCACCATCCCCTGTTCTTGTGCAAGCTGAAGCCCCACAGAGCTCCCAGTTTATCTGTAAAATCCTCCCTGAAGACCTTGCCTGGAGCTCTCCCTGCAGTGATTCCTGCAAAGCTCAGCACACTGGGGTGCTGGAGGCAGCTCCAGCCTCCCCCTTATCATCTCCCAGGGGTCTTCTGCCTCATGCACATTTAAAGCTTTCAGTATTGTGTCTCATCCTCTCCCTGTTCAGAGCACAACACCCCAGAGTCCTGGTCCAGTGTCCCCTGTCCTGTTCAGCAAAAGCACAAATTTCTTTTCTAACAAAGGGGAAAACCCAAATCTTGTGGAGAATGTGATTTAGTTCAGCAGTCTGTTAGCTGTTAAACTTAGCATTGTTGTCTTCATTCCGTTTGCAGTGGAGTCCTCTCTCAAGACCAAGTTTATACACAATACCTTGATGTTGAAGTTAACCCAAAAAATACAAAAAAAATTGAATTTCAGTGGAATAAAACTGTATTTACTCTGCTGTGGGCAAGACTGGGAGCAGAAAAAGTAGAGATAATTCATGGAGAAGATGGAAAGAGGTAAGATTATCCGTTTTACAGGTCAGAAATAATGGGAAAGGAGTGCAAAAACTCTGGGGGATAAGATTGAAAAATGATCTTAATAAATTGGACATATGGTTTGCAATCAGCAATGTGAATTTCATTAATGACAAGGGCAAGATTACACTTTGGACAGAAAATCAAGTGTTAGAGTACAAAGCAGAGAATAATTGTCTGGAAAGGAGTACAGCAGTGAATAACTTGGAATGTATGATGTTTTGCCACAGCAAAACATTCCCAGGTGCATTCCCAGGAGTATTACACAGAAGATCTAGGGAGTAATTTCTCTAATCTGAATAACTGGCATAAGACTGTAGCCAGAAGCAGGGTCACTTTCAAGTTTGGAGAGCATGCTTCAGGAACAATGCACACAGGCTGAAGTCTGGAAAAAGAGCAAAAGAGATTTAGAAAACTTGGTCTGTATGGAGCAGCTGAAGGAAATGTGTTTCTCAATAAAGAAAAGCTTGGAGAGGAGCATAAAAACATATGCATAAGCTGTCTGTGAGGGGCCATATATTAGCTGGTTTTAGGTCAGGGCTTAACTGACCTAAGAAGAAATAATATTGGTTAGATATTAGGAAAAAAAATCCCTTATAGTTTGGCATTGGCATGGAATATTTATAGAAGCTGATGAAATTCCTTTCAGTGTGAGCTCCTAAAAGAAGCTGCAAAGGTCTGGGTGGGACAGTCTAGTTAAGCACCCAGCCTAAATAAAGGGAACTTAACAAGATACCTTTCTGACTTGATCTAGAGCTCTGTGTTTGTCAATCTAGAGATTAATCTTCCTCATGTATTAAAACTCAAATTTTACAGCTGGTCCCCCAAAAAAGGAAATGCACCTTCTTACTATTAATACACAGATGACAATATTCTGTACAGCAGACTTTTAGGAAGGCTTAAGTGGGATTATGGATCAACCTAACAACCTTCAAGGTGACAACTGACAACCTTTCATTTTTCTTTGGGGGAAATTAGGTAAATAAACCTTGACTACAGTATTTTTTTTTCCCAGGTCAACTTTTTGTGGACATGGAACTGTGACATATGGAGTTCCCCAGCTACTTACACCTTGCTAGAGGTCACAGAGTGCAACTGTTCTGCACAGCTGAGCAAACCATCAGTCCTGTGCATGGGAATGTCGCTACATGCAGCTATTAAAGCAAAAATTAAACTCTCTTGTTGCTTCCTTTATTATTTCAGTCCTTTGCAAACACACTTGTCTGTTTTTCAAGTTTGAACCAAGTTTATTTTGCTTATAGCTATAGAAGCAACTGGAAATCATATCTGCTAAGATCCATTTATAACCCCGCACAAACTTATTCTAGTAGTGCCTCAAGAAAAGCAGGTAAGAATTGTTTCCCACCGCATTGATAAGCTGCCAGATTTTCTGCCTATCAGCCACTCTCAAGGCAGCACGTTGCATCAGCACACCCATAGGCTGGAGAAAGTCCCAAACACCTCCTTTCTGCAGCCTCCACTATTGCTCACCCATTTTCCAGCCCCACACAAGAGCAGTGCCCTAAAGTGGACGCTGTGGGATGAGGCAGGAACAGATCAAGACCAGGATCTCTCTTCAGCAGGTCAGAACAGCCCTTTGGACACAGCATTTTCAGGGAAACAACAGGGAAAGGCAAACCTCAAGTGTTCCCTGCTTTGGAGGAAACCGAACAGCTAAATCACAGACCTGGCTGCTGTTTAATTTCAAACACATACCTTTGCTGTGGCCACTGACAATCCTGGGGAGAAACTCTGACATTGAATAACTCCAGGCTTTGAAAAACCTGGGATTGACTATTTCACATGAATATCAACACTACTGCTCTGCAAAGCATGGCAGGAGTGAGACACTTCAGCTTCAAGGGACCAAGGCAGCAGGTATAAAAACCGAACTCTTAAGTTAATGAATAGGAAGAAAGAGTTAATAATTTATTCACTCTCATTTCCCTGTGTTTGATAAATGATGTACAAGTATTTGGGAAGATAAACTTCTAAGAAATAGGAGTAGAAATACAATATTAATCATTTATTTATAATGAGTATGAATATCCAAATTAATTTTTTAAAAAACCAAAAACAAACAAAAACAAGAAGTGTACCCTTGACTAAATGCTGGCTGAGTCTGGATGAAATTAAAAGCATAATTAAACACAAGTCTGAGGTTCAGCCAAGAGAGATCTGCAGTCCTCAGTACTGCAAGGCCCCTGGGGACTTGGCAGGTGCAAGGGAAGAATGAACAATGCTAGGAAGTACCACACTGTCTCAGGAGAGAGCCGCAGCATCCTGCAGCAAGGGAAATCCAGTCCTCTCCTCTGCCTGCTTCCTATTCCAGACTACAGCTTCCCCAGAACTGCAGAAACAGAGCAAGGCCCTTACTGGTTTCTTTCCTGAAAGCCTCCTTTCTTCCAGCAGCCCCTGACTGTGAGGCTGCGAGGACCAGAACAGCTGCTCCAGACAGAGAGCAGCCTGCATCTTACCTAAGGACGTGCATGCCTGCTCTACCCCTCTTCTCCAAGCAGAGGGAAGCAGCTGAAGCCCATCTGACCATGGCCATTGTCTAGTTACTCAGTTTGCCATGTGTTATTACTGTGTTGAATAAAAGCAGCAGACTAACTGCAATAAAATCCTAACTCAATTCTTTTCCACTAGCTCTCAAGTTAAATGGGGAAGACTGTTTCCTCCTCATTTTGCACAAGCATTAAAACTTACCAGCATGCTAGGACATGCACTGTTTCTCTTGTATCACCAATATGAATATATTAACAAATTTAAATGCTCCTTCAAATAAGGATGCTGAAAGAATTAAAAGCTTAACTACTGTTTCAAGAAATAAACCCCACTAGCACGGGTGAGAGCCATACGATACCAATGCACACAGCTGGCATCCATTTGGTCATTCCCAGAGATGAAGATTAGGGAATATCAGCTCTGCCAAGTCACGTGTTCACAGCCAAAAAGCACAGCCAAGCTGACAGAGAGCAGAGTTAACTGAGGTATCATTTGTTCTTGAGTCTAGTTACAGCCTTTTCCTAGACACAAACAGGACCAAGGGGTTCCCGGACGTTCCTGTTTTCCACAGGCTGTTCTTCACCATTTAGTTGCTGTCTCTAGCAGAGCAACCTACTGAGGGTAGACAATTGTCCTTCTACATCTACTCATTTCAACAAGGAAAGGCATACCAGGAGGTCAGATACTTTCGCATACCAGGCCCACTCAGAAGTTTTCTGAAGGGATGTAAGACTTCACCAGATTGAGCTGATCTCAAGAAATGGGCACCAAAGACCCAGAAGTACAGGAGCATTTCACATCCAAAGTCACTCAATGTAGGGCAAGGGAGGGGACTTAAATACCATGTGGTTCTCTACTAAGTGCCCCAGTAGGTCCCCCCACATCCCAACACAACACTAAAAACAAAAGCCTTCCTGGCCAAAAGCAGCCCCTAAATGCACTGCCACACAGACCAACATAATTCTCTTCCATGTCCCACTCCTGACTGTTGCTGCCTGGGAATGACCCTACTTCTGGAGCTCCAATCCTATTCTGGGCTCTAGTACAAGAAATCCCTGTTCATGGATTTTGGAGTTTTCAGAGAAACTAACCATTAAAGTTGTTTTCCAGCTTAGCTATAAACTGTAATCTGAAATAAATGTTCCTATCTTTCTGGGAACATTTCCAAGGATAAAGCAGACTATAAAAACTACATGCAAAGTTTGCACACCCGGGCACAGAGCTCCAAGGCTGCATTGTAAGTATTTTAGATTTTGGGCTTTTTCTTTTACCTTATCAGGTATAAGATTTCCCAAGACACAGCAGTATAAAGGGGGATGGCAGCTCACAAAGGCATCCTTATGCTAGTTCTAAAGTAGCTACTATCCATCCAATTAGAAGTGTGGCCATGACAGGACAAAAATCACTCTGGATTTCAGCTATGCCTTAGTAGATTTAGGAGTCCCACAATCTCTAGTGCAGCAAACAGAAAGATGAATCACACATCTCACAGGGGGTGGACACAGATGCACGTTGCAGAGCAGACAGACACAGCATCCTTTTCACCTTCAGAAAATTCACCACCAGAAAGCTAAGTGCCCTTGCTAGCAAACCCTAGCCACTTTTCTTTTTTTCTACTGTTCTAGATGCTTGGAATTTGGATTCTTGCACTATTTCTGCTCAACGCAGCAGAAGGTAAGTATATAGGGTTAGTATTTATATGGGTTTCTAGGCTGCTCTATTTTGTGAGATATTATTCTACACTATGGTGCCTTAAAAATTACTGATTGTGGTTCCATCATTCACTTGCCCGCACAAGAATGGTGAGATAAGTGTGTGTGTCTCTTATGTTGGCTCTACCAAGCCTAAGAAATTATTTGGTGTACCCCTCCTTAGCAGTGGAAATGGGGAAGAAGTAAGGTGGGAACAGTTGAAAAGAAGGATATCTTTATGGTCAGCAGAAGCCACTGGCTGTATTGTATAAGATTTGTTGTGTACAGTGTAGCCAGCTATTGAGCACAGTCTCAAGTTATTGCTGATTATTTGGAATATCTTGCCTTGGTATTAGAAGAAACTCATGAGATGTCTTTGCCTCAGGCAAAGATACCCAAGTTATGGTACAGGACACTCACATAGGAACTCCACCAATTATTTTGTTGATGAGTGATAGGGTGGCTTCTTCCTCGGGGTAAACTGTAGCATTTGAAGATCTGAGAGAGGACAATTGCTGGTCTTTGCTTTCTGTAAACCACAGGATTTTCAACTGATCAAGAGACCTCTGGAGAAGAGATGCTATGAGTTCTGACTAGGCTGTCCCACATCTTTACTCATTCACATATTATTGATCTGTTTGCTACAGGTGAAGAAGTCTGCTTTGACAGGCTTGGATGCTTCTCAGATGATCTACCATGGTCTGGGAGTGTAGAAAGACCAGTCCATAAACTACCCTGGAATCCAAAAAAGATAGACATTCACTTTCTCCTGTATACAAGAGAAAATCCTGATAACCCTCAGGTAAGAACTGCTGTGATTTAAACATTAGTATACTACATGCAAGAAGAATAAACACAGATGCCAGCTCTGGTCCTGGCAGTGTTAGAAAAGGTCAAACCTCCACTTTAACAAAGAGACAACCTCTTCCAGCCCCTTGGCAGAGTCTCTGGGGCAGAATTCTCATCCTACTCCAGCCCTCACAAATCAGTCTCCCTCCCCCCATGTTTTCTGTATGGCCACTGAGAAGTACTGAGAAACTGAGCACTTTTAAAGCTACTGGGTGCTTTTTTTTTCCACAGATAGCAGAAAAACACATTAAAAGCAAAGTCTTGGCTGCTCTAAGATGTGTGCCAGAGCTTGCTTTGAATGGAGATACAGACCTTAACTCAGAGTCATGTGAACAATTACAGATGAGTTTAACATTGTGCAACTTTTAAATGCCTGTATAGACAGGCATGGTTCAGGTCTTTACAATTTTGATGAACTCTTTCCAGAAAGCAGACTGAAATATTAATTTAATATCTACAACAGGAGGTCGATTCAACTGATATCTCGACAATCGATTCCTCAAATTTTAACACGAGTAGGATAACCAGATTTATTGTACATGGATTTGTAGATAATGGAGAGGAAAACTGGCTGTCAGACATGTGCAAGGTATGTACCACAGGGAAATTCTGCCCCTGTGAAGTTCCTTACTTTGTATTTATAAAAATGTTCCTGTAAATTGTTTGTTTTCTTTGTTTCTAACCAATTTCTCTCATGGTAATGGTAAGAAGGGGGAAAAAAAAGGCCACTTCTTTCCAAATTATTAGCAACTTAAATATGTAGCTCTGCATCTTGAGGAAAAGCATGAAGTAAAATGCATCAGATTCTTCTCTTTAGTGCAGTGAGTGACAACAGGCTCAATAAGTGCCTTTTTTTCTTGGTAAAAACAACACAAACCCTGAAGCAAAATACTGCTTAGAAATGAGGGCAATTCCAGAAAGAACTGCAGGCTCATAACTCTTGCATCATATTTCTGGAGACGAGAGACAGGTTTCTAGATGCAGAAAATCCATCACAAAGGCAGAGTCTGCCACGTGGCTACTGGGGGCTGGGGACATGGGCTGACCATTAACAGAAGCAATAAAGCTGTAGAAATGTACAGCCAGTAGGAACCTCAAGGGGATCACTTAGAGCAAAACTTTCACTCAAGGACTTGCTATGAACAGTGAATGCAGTAAAGCACTCTGCCTCATTGGCTTTTGCACTAATGCCCCAAGTTATTTCTTAACTCTGTCCCCACACAAAGTTGCAATTCCAGCATCCTGGTCTTCTCATATCCTATAAACATTCTTTCTATTGCAGCTGCAGCTAATGAAAACTACTAGCAATATAGCACATAAAGCAAAATGCCTATAACATTTTTTGGATATTTTTTCAACTATCACACAACTACAGTTTTTTCAAAATTCCATATTCCTTTTTTACTTAGGAGAACACTATGAAAAACAATGTTAAAGTTCACTAAACACAAGGTATTTCACATTTATTGCATCCTCATTACATGCTTCTCTGATACTACATCAAACGAAGAGAAAAGAAATTTACTGGATAGTTTGTTATTAAAAAAACCCCTATGTTATTACTTTCTGAATGTGTAGGAAATACTGTTGGATTAATAATTTGTTCAGACTACCAGAAGCAGATAGGTGTTTTCTAATTCTCAGCCTCTTATTTTCCACTCAGATAATTTTTTCTAGCACCTCACAATCCACAAGACAACTCATATTTTGCTTCAGCTCATACCTTAAATTCTTTTGCTCAGTTTTCACGAGAATGTAGAGACATTAGATAAATCTTTAAATTCTCTATCATGGTAGCTTGTTTTATTGCAATGCTCCAGTTCATTTAAAAAAATTGGCCTCAATGAATCTTTTCAGTAAAGAGAGAAGCAAATGGGACTGTGAATACAGCAGCCCTCCCACATATATCTGTTATTTACTTTCCTTCCCATTAAGTAACAATCCTGTCTGCGTATCTATTTTTACCACTTCTAACATAGCCACAGATGCTTCTATTGCCTTTTCTCTCCTTCACCAGTTGTAATTAGTTTTGCGTGCTTTATAACATCTGAACATAAAGCAAAGAAGAATAAATATACCAAAACTGCTAAAGAAAAATACACTTAGCCAAGCAATCCAGCTCAGAGGAGAAAAGCAAAGCTTCAGATTCTGTGGCAGACAGTAAAGTATCTGCCTGTATATTCACATTCCCAAATAAAGCCACAAATCTGAAATGATTATGCAGTGACACCAGCAGTTTATGCATTCTCTCATTAAAAGACACTCTCTTTCTTGCAAATCTGTATCAGAAAAACTTGTTATCATAATATCAGTTCTAATTGAATTTGAATTAAAGTACTTTCAAATCACTTAAGTGAATCAGTATGCCAGTAGAGCTCTTGTTTAATGTTGCATATGAAGTTTGATTGCAATTCAAAATTAGAAGTATCAATCTTTACATTCTTTTTCCTTCTGTAAAAAATACTGCTATGCATATTGGAAATAATAGCGTGGCCATTACTGCAGCACCCCACCCTGTCTCAGTGTGGTGTGAGCGCTGATGTGACCACAAATACAAGCTAAGATCTTGCTTCTCCAAGTGTTCTCTTACAAATTCCTACAGCGTTTATCAGTTGAGCTGTAATAAGCAACATGAATCACTTCCAGACTGTGTTTACTGTGGGACTCTTTGGTTTTCAATTTTGTTTTACAAAACAGAGGATGCTTTCTGTAGAAGATGTGAACTGCATCTGTGTGAACTGGAAAAGAGGAGCAAGGTGCCAGTACACCCAGGCATCCAACAACGTCCGGGTCGTAGGCGCTGAAATAGCTTATTTTATAAATGTTCTTATGGTAAGAAACTTGTGGTTATAAAGCTATAATTGTAATGCTGATTTGAAAGAAATTTGATTCAGGAACTTTCATGAATGTGATTGTAACAAGCAGAAAACATTTTCTCCTATTCAGTGATTGGTTTAGAAGTTGTGATGAAAACAGACTTCTTTAAGTTAGAGAACTATGTGACAACAGCAGGGTTAGCCAGGTCATGTAGAGCAAGTCGTACAAGACATCCCCATAGTACAGCCAAACAGTTGTCAACATGGATCTTCACAGATGTAAAGTGTTGTGTAGTCTTAAATATGGAGAGATAACCAACACAGCAAACTGTCTTTTCATGGAGGCTAAACCTACCAAACAGCTCCTAAGAATGCCAGAAAACCAGCTGGCAGCCAGTAGCAGCTCTTGGTGAGCAACAACACCTGGGGGCAAGTCATCCCCCCTCAGCTGCTCCAGGGAAAGCTATTGTGCACAGTGCCTAAATCTACAGAAAGTGCCATGTGCCCCCTTCTTAGCTACCTTCATATGGGAAGAAGTGCTTGGTTTGAAGGCTTATTTTAATCTTAAATGCTTTCAACACACATTTGCCCTAAGTGAGCTATGAATTACTTCAGTAGACATTAAGCTGGCTCTGGGAGTGCTCTGACCTGTGTCCCAGTCTCTACATCTTCATTGCAGCTGCTCAATCACTGCCTAAAAAGGCTGAAGGCATCTGTTTTCTTGTGTCCTCCTCCAGCTGCAGGTGCTGCCTGACCTGGCCAGTGTAACTGCCCAGCTGAATCTTGCAGGGCAAAAAACCATCCTGTGAATCTTAAGGGTTCTAGGAAGTAAAAAGGAAACTGAGTCTCTCAGGACTCTATTGACAGAGCTGTCAAGAGTTTTAACAGCCTCCAAACTGAGGCAACAGATGAATGAGGAAATTTGAAAAATCTGGTTTGGACATAGTATCTAAATTTGCAAAGAGATGCTGAAACCCCATACAAGTTCCCGAGTCAAATTCCTCTAGGCAAATTAATTTTTCACCCCCTTTTTACTCTTCCCTGCTGCTGCTGGAAACAGATGTAGTAATTTTTTTATATTGCTCTTCTCTCAGGAAAAATATGAATACTCTCCAGCTGATGTTCACATAATTGGGCACAGCC
This sequence comes from Chaetura pelagica, assembly GCF_000747805.2. Lineage (NCBI taxonomy): Eukaryota > Metazoa > Chordata > Aves > Apodiformes > Apodidae > Chaetura > Chaetura pelagica. Next base: position 847,095 of record NW_009954309.1, read on the forward strand.
TTGGAGCACACGTGGCAGGTGAGGCTGGCAGGAGGCGGCCGGGGATCGGAAG
>NW_009954309.1:847373-849719 GCF_000747805.2 Chaetura pelagica
ACCGGTAAGTCAGGGAGCGAAGCCACCTCCTACTAAAGACACTGCAGGTTAACAGTGATGACCAGTGATAGGACAAGGGGTAATGGGTGCAAATTGGAGCACAGGAGGTTCAAGGTGAATATCTGAAAAATTTTTTTTACTATGAGAGTGACAGAGCACTGGAACAGGCTGCCCAGAGATGTTGTGGAGTCTCCTTCACTGGAGACATTCAAAACCCACCGGAACATGTTCCTGTGTGATGTGCTCTACGTGACCCTGCTCTGGCAGGTGGGGTTGGACTAGATGATCTTTCGAGGTCCCTTCCAACCCCTAGGATTCTATGATTCTATGATCCCTGCTTTCCTTGTCCTAGCAGCTTTTCTCCTGCCATTTTTGTCTTCCATAATCTGGCCTGAGACAAAGCAGTACATCTGATGCCCATCACCCACTGCTTGCAGGTCCCTCCAAAGCAGGCTAGAAGCAGCACAAGAGTGAGCAGTTAGTTATTTTGTACTGTAGTTTTGCTAACAAATATAATTTTCCAGAAAAAGATGAATTGACCCTGACATTTCAGAACTGTAAACTAACCTTCCTGTTATATCACCCATTATCATTATGCTTTGCTATGTCTACATAAACTATTCATCTAGAGGAGTACATATTTTAATTATCTTCTTATTTCCAGCAAACTTTCTGAAGATTAATTTCTTCACTTAGTTGTTGATACAGTAAAACTCTGCATTTCCTTGGCAGCAAAAATTGAGTTGCTGGGGATTGTATCTTCTATCCAGATTCAAGCAGACTTAGTAAGAAACTGATACATAAAGAAACAGCCAGATTTCAACTGCATCTCATTTTTCTTTGAGGGAGTTCAAAGACTTTATGTTTACACAATAACTTAGTTTGAGCAACATGAGCTCACTCTTACTTTCCAGATATCAGAGCTGACTGATCAGCTTCCCCCCTCACATTTTCATTATGTTCCTAAGTATTAACCTGTCCCTTTTAAGCCCTACTGCATCCCTGAATTTAGACATTTTTAACATTATGATGTTCTCTGAATTTTGGGCCAGCTGTAATGATTCGGTTTCCACCTCCCCAAGACCAAATTGCTCTGTTGTCTTTCCCTGTTGCGAGTTACATGCTCTTTGCTCCCAGAAATGGAGAAAGACCCTCACTACTGCCAAGCTGGGTTTTCCTCTTCAGTTCCTTCAAAGGAGACATTTTAGATTCTGGTTTGCTTCATAGCAGTCCACATATTGTCCACAGACCCTGAACATCCTCCACTGGTCCCATAAATAGTGTCTGTGTATCACAAGATACAACAGACCAAGCCTCTGTGACCATTGGCCAGCAGTGTTGTCATCTTCCCTTTGATCCAACTGCAAGTTTTCATTTTCCAGCTTTTTGGCTTGTAATCCACTCTCTGCCCACACTAGCTGAAAGCAAATGACTCTCAAAGGAGCCATTCTGCAACCCTGCAATACCTAAATGATGAGGTCTGTGGTCAAGAGGCAAAGTGAAGCCCTGTGGAAGCACAGGTGGGCTCAGCCCTCTGCCCGCAGCAGGAGCGTCAGTGCAACACAGCCACTGCAGAACCATTCCCATAGCCCTGACCTGCAAGGGATAGTCCTCATCTTTCTTCAGTTAACTGACTCTTTCAAACAAACAAACAGCAATCAGGCATATTTCTTGCAATATGAATTAATTTCTTAAAAAATATTCCAGAGACCTCACAAAGCAGAGATGTCATTTCAAGTGTTTTAAAATCTCCAATAATCTCCCAGAGAACAACACTGACAAGAAGTATTATCAGCTATTATCCTGATCAAACCACTACTTTCTCAAAATACAGGTAACTCACCCTGCAGTCTGAACTCTTTAGCCATTTTTTGACATGTCCAGCACTTCTAGATTTCAGAGCTATGGGCTGGATCTCTTTACTCATCCTGCAGGCAGCGCCAAGGACAGCGGGCATTAAGCAAAGTGACCTTTCCTACACAAAGGACAATTCTGGATATTATTAACTCAGCCCTTTCCCATTGTTACTTTTCCTCAGGCACTTCAGGCTTGTACTGATCATCTACAAAATTCAGTCTAAACGCAAAATCAAAACTGCTGCCCAGGGACAACAAGAGATGCAAATATAACATAGCATAAAAATTATGCAGTTTTGCAAGACTTTATATGCAACTGAAATTGCTGCAGCAGTTTGGGAAGCAAACAAATTGTGTTTTCTGCTAGGGTGAAAAGCAAAGATTGTGACTTCAAAACTAAATGTTTTTTCTGAAGTCTGACTGGATCCCAGGTAGGTAGGCTGATTTCAACACCTCCAAGCACTGGGGGTGCTGCCAGCACCATTCCTGC
>NW_009954309.1:850076-864048 GCF_000747805.2 Chaetura pelagica
AGTACTCTCAAACAAGGTACTCTAGAAACCATGCAGGTAGTTATATGGGATGCAGACACGGTAACCTCAATTTCAGCAACATCATTAAAGGAAAGTTCAACTACAAAAAAGGCCAAAGCCACAAGGTGATATCCAAGTGTTGGGATTTGACAGTGATGCAAAGCAGTAAAATTCAACAGGCTTCACACAGGTAACCTGGGAGAAAAGCCAGTTGGTAAGTGGGAGCACACATGATTTTATTCATGCCTTTGCTACTTAGATATGAGGCATCATAGGCAACTACATATGTGACATTCATTATACACAATCATGGTGTTATTGATACATCTACATCTCTGTATCTGTACATGAGACTAGTGTTTTTCTTCCAGGACTGGATCCTGCTCAGCCTTATTTTCAAGGCACCCCAATTGAAGTCAGACTGGATAAATCTGATGCAGACTTTGTTGATGTTATCCACACAGATTCAGCTCCCACAATCCCCAACTTAGGTGAGTGTTCAGCTCTGTTGTATCGAAACCAAATTTTTTATGCCCTGTGGCACTTTAGTATCCTCTTCACTCATCAAGATTCAGTTGTGCTGGATGGTAGATACACATAGAACAAATACACAGCCTTGACCACTAACAGCTCTGAAAATAGCAAGCACAGACAAACTTCTAGCCAGCAAATATAGGTACAAGACAATTTAAAACATGCTTACCTCTGCTTTAAATGCTTCAGGTTTTGGCATGAGCCCTGCTGTAGGACACATTGACTTTTATCCAAATGGAGGAAAGGAGATGCCAGGGTGTGCAAAGAACCCGGTTTCACAGATCGTAGATCTCGATGGCATCTGGGAAGGTAAGTGTGTCAATTACATTACAAATTCAGGAGAAGGTCACTCCTATCAAGCTGTGTCAACTTAATTTCCCTTAGTTCAGGTGTTTTGCATTAGCTTTTGGTGTGTTCACCTGCATACACAGCTGCAGAATGCAGGGAAACTGTTAATAGACTCAAAACACATCATTTTCCAGAGTTTGTTCGAAAACAAACAAGACAAAGGGAAAAAATGCTTCTGGAAAAAATGCCTCCTCTAAAGTATCTATGAGCTGAAACAAAAGTTACTGAAACTGTGCCAAAATTTTTGAAGGGGCTGTAACAACACATTTCACTTTTCACCTTTCAGTTTAGGAGGAGCACAGGGTGGAGAAGGGCAATGATTTGTCAGTATATTATCCAAGATCTTTCTTACATTACTGCAAACACCTTAAACTCTGGGAACCCATTAACTTATTTGTTATAACTAGCCTTTTTCTCCAGGTTTAATTCAATGCAGATGGAGACATTACTTTTTTTTTTCTTTGTAAACTTATCAACAATGGGAAATTAAAGCGCATGCTCTGTTGTATATGATCTTTTTAACCTAAAATCAGGAAAAATAAAAGTAATAAAATCAGGAAAATAAAAGCAACACAAAGGAAAATAATATATTCATTATTTTATTTTAAATGTCTCCCTTCCTTAGACACCCCCCAAATGATAATAATGGTTTTGTTTTGGAGTCCTCAGCTGGAGCAAATCAGCATTGTCCTTGGAAGTTCCCTGTTAAATACTTTGCATTTGGTTTTCTTTTGTTATGGTAATGAAACGGTTGCCTGTAAAAGACCTGCTTCATGCAGCTCTCCCTTCTATGATGAAACTCGGTCAGATGGTTTGAATACACGTTTGTGAGGGGAGGGCTGGGCCAGGCTGAGCTGCACAGTCTCCACAAAGCATTTCAACTTTGCACTTTATACCTGTTGAGTCAATGTCATTCCTCAGAGCATCAATTTATTGCAAAAGCAAGTTTCCAACAGGATGTTTCACACTCTAAGAATTGTAATGAGGCTTTGGAGGAGCAATGATGCACCCCGATGACACGGCCAGGGCTGTGGCAGTCAGTACCCTTTCACAGGAAATCACAGGGGTTGGAAGGGACCTCTGGAGATCACCAAGTTCAACCTCCCTGCTGCAGCAGGAACACCCAGGGCAGATCACACAGGAACACATCCAGATGGGTTTTGAAAGTCTCCAGAGAAGGAGACTCAACAGCCTCTCTGGGCAGCCTGTCCCAGGGCTCTGTAACCCTCACAGTAAAGTTATTCCTCATGTTGAGGTGGAACTTCCTGTGTTGTCACTTGGTGCCATTTCCCCTTGTCCTGTCACAGGCACCACTGAACAGAGACTGGCCCCTTCTTGAAACCCACCTTGCAGGTATTTATAGACATTAACCAGGTCCCCTCTCAGTCTTCTTTTCTCAAGACTAAACAGCCCCAGGTCTCACAGCCCTTCCTCGTATGACAGATGTTCCAGTCCTTTAATCATCCTCATAGCCTCTGTTGGACACTTTTCAGCATATCCCTGTCCCTCTTGAACTGGGAAGCCCAGAACTGGACACAATACTCCAGATATAGACCTACTAGGGCAGAGTAGAGGTGGAGAACCTCTCTTGACCTGCTGCCCACACTGTTCTTAATGCATTCCAAGATACTATTGGCTGTCGTGGCCACGAGGGCACACTGCTGTCCCATGATAACTTTCCTCAAACAGCAACAGAAGGGAAGAACTAACCTGGGCACATCTGTTCACAGGAACTCGGGACTTTGTGGCTTGTAATCATTTACGGAGTTACAAGTATTACTCGGACAGCATCATCTACCCTGATGGATTTCTAGGCTATTCTTGTGCTTCATATGAGCTTTTTCAATCTGTAAGTATTTCTCAGAGTCTCAGGATGGACCCTATAGAAAAAGGGGCTCTTATCTAGACATCTGAAATTCCATTTAGTTATACTAGTTTACACCCAACAAGCGCATCTGTAAGAGAAGTAACTGTGAAGAACTCTAAAGTATGATAGCTCGTGCAGCTGACATGGGTCAAACATGGAAAGGCAAGATAAAAACAAGGATACAAGGAGGAGAGCCTGCCCCCTTAACCACCAAAGTTAATTATCTAACAGCAATGACTGTAAACCCAATGACTGTAGCTGGTGAGCTTTCAAACACAGCTTAAACATCTTATTTTCAAAACAAGTAAATCACACGTGATGGCCTGATGGGGGTCAGTCCATGGTCCTTTGGTGACTTAAGATGGCCTCAGGGACAAAGAGTAATGTTTTATGGACTAGGTCAGGAAGCCCTTCCCTATTCTAGACTGGGACACAGGGCAAGAGCAGCAGGGAATTAATGGGTTGATATCCCACAGGCAGAACAGACAGAGGTACTAACCTACATAGTGCTTAGAATGACTGCATATGTTCTGAGCAGGTAATAGAGACCTCACTTCTCAGACCACTCTGGGAGAAGGTGACTACCTGCTTCTCTTATGGTAGTAGAAAGCTGCTTTCACAACAAAAATGAGTCTTGTTTTCAAGACAAAGCTGTTCTTGATCCAACATGAAGGTATAAGGAGATAGTATTTTTCTCATCAGTTGCTGGGAAGGACACCTCCTCCTCCCTGCTTCAGTCCAAGACTACTCAAGGATGTCACTGATGTGCCTGGATAGAGCCAAATGGCATGAAATTTAAAGAAGAGCCCTTAAAAATCAGAGCCTTTGGGAAAGCTGGCTAGCTTATATGATCTTTTTCAAGTCACAGAATGGGTTACTTGAAATTTGTTGTTGCTGTGACATGGGGCCAGTTAGGTGGGTATGTCAAAAATAAGTTGTGTGACTGATTATTTTTTTCCTTGGCTGGCTGGATAATTTTATTAATAGATGTATTTTTTTTCACTAGGGAAGCTGTTTCCCATGCCCACGAGAGGGATGTCCAAATATGGGTCACTATGCAGATAAATTCAAAGGGAAAAATAAATATGATTTTCAGAAATTTTACCTGAATACTGGAGAGGCCAAAGATTTTCCTCGTGAGTTTTGATTGCTTCCATTGCTACCTACTCCTTGTAAACAAACCTTCCTATTTTCCTGTTTTACAATTAATTTTAACAGATTAACAGACCTCATGGCAGTGCCATGGCTCTTCAATTCTTCATGCCTTTTCCTCTTTTGCTCCAGTGCAAGTGCTGGATCCTTTAGTTCAAGAAAGATGTTGACAAACTTACAGAGTCCAGTGAAGGTCACTGAGATGTCTAGTGGGCTCCACCACAAGGTGCATGGAGAAATGAGGATAGGCATGAAAGTTGCAACAAGTGACATTTTTATGAAATTGTATGAAAATTACTGTCACAAGAACAGTGGTTAAATGCAGGAAGCAGGGCTGGGAGATGCTGTAAAACCTCTGTCTTTAGAGATATTCAAAACTCCATTTGACAAAGGCCAAGAGCAAGCTGACCAAAGCTGGCCCTGCTTTGAAAAGTGAATGGCCCAGTCAAGCTCCTTTGAAGCCTAGGTTACCCTCAATATTAGCTCTCACAAGATGGTTCTTCCTTTATAAACAAGAGTTGGAGAGAGAAGAGCTGCTTTTGCAAATTGTGTGCTAAAAGGAAGTCACCAAAAAAATATTCTCCTTGAGCTTCAGAAACTTTTTACAATCCCTTTAAACTGTTTATATCCTGTTATGTATCCATACTTATTCCCAACACCTTCTTTGCAACTACACTGAAAAAGTTCACAACCAAAATGCTGGGATGGAGATTGTGTTTAGTATGTTAGGGACTAGTTTGTTGTGGTTTTTTTTTCTTTCTCCCAGAAAGTAGCACAGGTTGACCTCATTAGGACATAATGACAGATCTGACTCACTGGTGTTTTGTGTTTGTTTTGCATGGTTATAACCCAAGGGCAGCAGGGAGCACCACAATTCAGGTGTGAGAGAGCATTGTGTTAACCCCTGTCAGTCTGTGATGTAGCCTTGAGCTGAAAGTGAAAGGCAATTATAATTTTCTTTTGCTTTCAAATAACACTGTTGAGACCCCAGAAATCAACACTTGCTATTTTTGAGACTGTTTCTCCCTGGGTACAATCTAATTTGCTGTATTTCTTCTGTGTAGTTTGGAGGTACAAAGTAACTGTGACCCTCTCTGGAAAAAGAAAAGTTAAAGGATATATAAATATTGCCCTGTATGGAAATGATGGGAACACAAGGCAGCATCAGATCTTCAAGTAAGTTCAAAATTCAATCAAAAAGAAATTTCAGTTCTAGAATGTGTAATCATATTTTCAGTTAATGTTTTTGTTAAAATTGGTCCTGTGTATCCCATTAATTAACATTAATTTTAAAGTTCTTAGGTGCAAAAATCCCTGCCTACGTAAGCAACAGGGAGCAAGATCTACCTTCTCTACAGGGTTTGTCTTGCCATCAGGCCTACCTGATGAAGGTAGTCAGAAGCCTTTGCTTCTGACAAACATTGATTTGGGATATATTATGTTGGAAAACCAGCAATAATGTTACTACCATGCTACAAGATAAATATTATTTCTCTACTAACTTTCTACTCACTTGCTACTATAGCAAATCAGGTGACAGGACTAGTAATTAATATTAAAAGTCAGGATGCCTCACTCCATAAAATGTTATTTTTCACAGGGGAACCCTCAAACCAAGCAACACTTACACAAGCTTCATTGATGCAGAAGTTAATGTTGGAACACTTACAAAGGTTAAATTCCTTTGGAACAACAATGTGATAAATCCAACTCTTCCTAAACTAGGAGCTGCAACTATCACAGTACAAGTAGGACAAAATGGAACAGAGTAAGTACATCCGTTGTGAAAATCCTGAAACTTACTTGGGATGACAGATGACAAAATTGTATGAGGGGTGAAAGAACTTTCACAAGAAAAGCTATTGAAATAATTCAGAAACTCTCAAGAAAACCTTTTATTTCCTTCCTTTCAAGACACTGTTCATCCATAGTTCAGTTCACTACTAGTTCAACCCTTTGCCTTAAATAGCTTCAAAGAAAAACATAAAATATTCCCAGCCTTCAGAAGAGCAGACTTCCTGTACAACCCTTTGGTTAAGAAGAATAAGTCTTGACTGGGATTATCAGCATCATTCTTGCTATATTCCTACTCACTGACCACAAGAACTGGTCATCTGTGTGAGCTTGCATTATGATGTCTGACCCACTGTCAGCTGGAGCCAGTGGAAGTTTTCCATTGATATTGATGGTCTCTGAGATCATGACTGACAAGAGAGAACCATGACATAAAGCCTCTCCTTCCAGGGAGCAAGACATTGGAAGCCTTAAAATCCTAAATCTAAAGTTGAGGGAAACAGGATAAAACTGACTTCTGTACACTCATGGAATATGGTTTGGATGCTCAGATTGTGAAATGTGATTTATAGATCCAGTTTTACTAATTTTCTTGGACTTTTTAACCCCTTCATTTGCTTGATCACTTGTTTTATTTCACCCAACTCATGATTAGGTATCTAGAAAAGGAATTACAGGATATGTTTGAGATCCATATAAAAATCAATCATTAAAACGCCAACATTTAAAAGACAAAACAGGAGATAGAAACAGTTTCAAGCAAAGCAAAATTATTTCAACCCAGCAGCATTACCTTTAAGCAGAGCTCCTCAACTCAGTTGGAGCTCCTGTTCACCAAGGCACATTGCTGGTGATGTGTATTTCTGTAGATATGTGCTCACTCCTTGCCTGGCTCATGCTCTTTGCACAAGTAGTTCCTATGCATAGTGATGGTGGCACAAAATCTGAAAAAATAAAAATAAAAAAATAAAAATATAAAAGCAACCCAAAACCAAAACTGTTAAATCAAAAGGAAGGCAGGCAGTAAAGCAGAATAAATACAGCCCACCAATTCTTTCTCCAGCAGTAATATTATTTCAAATTCAGGAGCTCAAAACATGTTGTGTTCAGTTGTGTCAAATGACAAGCTGACTTACATTTAAAAAATCCTTTCATATAATCCCAACAGATACTGATGATTCAAGGGGCTTGTTTGTTTGTTTTTTCCTTCAGATTCCGTTTCTGTGGTTCCGAGAAAGTGAGGGAGGATGTTCTACAAACTCTTACTGCTTGCTAACACCACATATGGATGCCCAAAACCTTGTTACCAATAAAAGCTTCTCATGCATAAAGCACTGGAGTCTGCAGTCACTGCAGTTGTAATACTGACAACTTGTGTTGGGGCTTCTTCGCTGGCTTTGGGGGGGTGTATGGATACCTCTCCATAGACAGAAATTTTAAGAGTGAATGAGCCAAAACCCATTAAAAAATTCCCCTGATTTCAGCCTGTTTCAAAATAATCTCAGACAAGAAGAGGAAAGGGAGCAGGTAACAGAATTTGGGAAGTGGCACCTGGGAACCAAAAGAAAGCAGACCTGCTTGTGAATAGGAGGAAAGGATTAAGGAAGCTGAAGTTCTTAATCCAACTGAAGGCTAAACTCAGAATTAGTGTGAGGTAAAGATGAAGCAGAGATAGGAGGGCAAGTGGTTCCAAAGTCAGGTCAGAAGTTCAATTTTAATTACATGTGAGAGATGGAACAGTGAACATGATGGAGATCTGGTAAAATGTTTTGCTGTGTTAACACTGAACTAAGCTTGTACCATATGACATAGACAGAATTCATTTGAGAAAGCTGCATAGCAGATTTCAGATAGTGGAGTTCCACTTAAATACTTAGAAAGATCACCAAAGTGTTCTGACATCCCAGGTGCTGGCCCTCAGCCCTGAACAAAACTGCCACATGATGTGGTCAAAACAGGTAATGCAAAGAGGGAGTCACTTCTTTCTCTGCTTTTTGATAAACACATTCAGCTGAAGAGTGGACACTTCACAAATTCATTTTTGGCTCTAACCTAATCCTGTCTGAGCTCCCTCAGCCTCAGCAATTTCAGTTTTAGTCAGAGATGTGCAGGCATGTTTTTATGTTTAAAAACTTTTTAAAATGCACTTGTGCTTCTTGCCCAGATTAAAAGGCACTATCGAATTGTGCTGACCTAGGAGCATGATGTGAATTAAATTTGGATCTGGATAATCACTGTTTTCTGAGTCCCTGAAACCTTGCCCTTGGGAGGATAATTGGGAATAAATAAGTGAATTACTAAAGGGGTCACCCCTTGCTACGCTGTTATAGATGTGCAGGGTATTAAAATGTTAAGCCAATTTCTTGTCTGAATTCTCTCACAAGGGAAAAACGAGTGGTTTTTATCCTGATGATGTTACCTGTGTCTTCCCTTCATGACTCTGCTCCTCTCCCTGTGCAGCTCCCCATGGCAGCAGCAAGCACATGGCCAAGTTTGCTTTGTGTAGTTGTTTACCAGCCTATGCTGCCCACGAGGGTTATAAGTTAACACTTATTTTGGCTCTAGTTTTTCCCACCTGTGGTCAGCCTCATAGCAGTAGAATAAGAAAGTAAGATTTAATAAGTTCAAGGATATAAACTGTCCTGCATCAGGTAAGTCTAGTTTTGGGTTGCTCCTGCAATACCTTTCTTGTCTCTCTGCAGCTGCACAACAATAGCTGTGCAGGAGGCAGAAGATCCAGCTGCAGGACTCTACACAATTTTACTCTACACATTTTAACTCCCAGAAGGGAACACACATCCCCTCACCAGGGAGATAAACAGAGGTTCACTCAAAGGATGCTCAGCCATAGACACAGGAGTTGGTATCTGGGGGGGGGGGCGTGGTTCCACGTACCTCGCATCCCTCTGGCATCACCTGTTTCCTTCTGCCTTGATGGCTTGTCCCTTCTAAAATTTGGCTTCCTGATCTCAGTACCTCCTGCTGAGGAAACCATAACAGGGTTACTAAGTTCCTATCACTGCAGAAGAGTTTCTCCTTTCTCTTTTGTTCCTTTACCTTAGTAAAAGCTGATTCTTGCCTACACAATTGTTTTGACAGTCATGATATTCTCTGCATTATCCTTTGCCATAGCCACTTCAGCAGCCCATGTAATTTTAACAAACACCTAACAGAATCAAGACATTAAAGTTGACAATAGCATAATAAAAAAATCTCCTTTTAATAATGAACTGGAGCTGCCGTCATCTTGTTTTAGCACAGCAAAATCTCTCCCCCCCCTTCCGAACACTTTACAAAGCTATTACATAAAATGCAATGTTAAATGAACAACAAATCACTTTCCCTTTAGCTAGCTTTTAATGCTAATGGTGCTACTTATTCCTGACCTTTTGAAATATTAGATTTTTTAAATGACAACATGAAAAGAATTCTTGTTTGGAAACGCAAGCGACTTTAAACCACATGTTATTACTTGTAAGTACAGCATGCAGATGCATCATTCATTTCAGTGTCCCATTTATGGCTAATTGGTATATATTTCAGTTGACATATATTGTTCTCCTGCAAACGTGTCAAATTCCTTAACGATGTCGGTGACAAAAGCAAAGTGCTTGAGATATATAAATTATGCTCTTTACCATATAATCATTCTTATCTATCGGGAAAGCTATTTGTGACAAATCATGTTGAAAAATACACACTAAAGTGATGATTTTAATATTTTTTTTAAACTTTAATATCACAGCACTCATGGCAAGTCTTTGATTGAATCCTTAAATGTAGAAATGTTTTGGGTTTTATCTGCATTATTTTGCAGCTTTTTATTTATTAAAGGAAGAGTAGCACAATGCAGATCTTAAAATGGATCTTTTGTTATCAGCATAAGAAAACAAATGGGCTATAATTGTGGATATGGAATGAGTAATTTGGTGAACAACACTTTATGCTGTAGTTTAGGTTTTATAATTCCTGCCAGAAATTACTATGATTTTGTTGGTGGGCAGCATTACAATCAGAATTTTAAATACAGGAGCTACTTAGGCCACGTATTTTCATTATATTTTAGATTGCCATGTGCAATGTATTTCTCTCCTATATTACAAATCATCTGAGAACAATAAAAAAAAATAATTGAAGATTTCATGTGACTCTAATTATAACTGAGATACAGCAGTGCTCATTGTTGTCTTTAGACAGTGCTGTCTATAGTCATTACTTTGCTCCATAAATCAGTGGATAATGAGGTTCTATCTTTCAAGAAATATCTGAGCATATCTTAATTTGGCATTGATGAATTCTCCTTCCTGAACCTCTTGAGGCTGTTTGTAATCTGGTTTGTCACATTAGAGCTTTCATCACCTAGCCACAGCTGACAGTGTTTATGTATGCATATTTATTTCCATACCTTTCTGGGATGTGTCCTCAGAGGTTGCAAACAGGAATTTTATTGTGTTATGCCTGCAGGCTATTTTGTTCTTAATTTGGGTGTAAATCACAAGCTATTTGGCCACACCCTCATACTTCAGAAACATATAGTCAGTGCAGTTGTATTTAATTGTGGAAAAACAAGGCTAAACTTTTTAAAATGTTGTTACTTTTAAAAATTGGAAACAGTTTCTTTGACAAAGGATATATTTACTTGACGAAAACATTGTCTTTTGCATAAAAAATGTATGTAATACGTTCAGATGCCCATTTTTTTCTCTCTGCATAGGCTCTGAAATTTGAAGACAATGAAAGGGTAAAGTCTCACAGCATTTTCAATCAGTCAAAGCAGAAGGCTTTAGCAGGGGGCAGAGGCAGAAAGGAGAGGGTCAATATGATGCTCCCACAGCCTTAAATTAAAAAATACTAACAGTGGCCTACATGCCACTTACTTCTAAATTGTGCCTGTACACCAATAGAACCAAGAAGCAAAGTACTCTTTAAATTAGTCTAAATGTTGTATTGAATTATGCAGTAACAATGGAGTGGCTCCTACAACTTGCTAACATGTTGAAGACATTATGTGAGACCCAAAGAAAAAAGTTACATTCAAGTCCCTCTTTGTGCCACGGCCCATGTAATTATTATTGTGGTACATATCCTATGAAAAAATCTTACCTTTAACTGCAAGAAGTGGCTAATTGCCCCACATCAAACAAATTAGGGAGGTGAAGGGGGAAAGAAGAGGGTCTAAAGCCCCAAAGCAATGCACTTCTTTGCACAGTAATTATCATTATTTTAGTTTTGCATATAAATTTACATAAACATCACTCTCACACTCATTAAAAATAACAACAATGAACAATATTGGCAGCTTGGTTGCCTCAGTTTGGGGTGTGCATTTTCAGAGTTTGGATTTCCCTGGGAGTGCTGATTCTCCCTCTTGGAAAGTCAGGTCTCCATGAGACATTTCTCTCTCAGAAGAGGGTCTGCATGCAGGAGGAACATAGTCATCACCTTCATTAGGTGGGATGCAAAACACACAGTGAGCATGTGTGTGTCTTGCCTGAGACGATGGAAGAGCAGAAGCCATCCCCTCCTTCTCTGAACTCTGAGCATGGTGTTTGCTGATAGCAGCCCAAGTCAGGCTACAGAAACTTCCCAAGGAGTTTCTTAAAAATAAACCTACACTTGTTTTAGACTGACAACCTTTTTCCTGCTGTCCTTAATTCCTTAATCAAACACCAACCATCTGTCATTTGATGAGGGAATAAAAATCAAGGTGAGAGAAGCATGAAAGAGTTTATCCATCACCTTCAGCTCTATCAAGGCTGCTGTCAGTCCCTTGGGAGGGTCTATGGCCTGACCTCATGTTTCTCCCCAACCTTTTTCATCTCCCCTTTGCTTGCAGTTTGGACACTGGTGCCATCCGACCGTTTCACAGCCCTGCAAATGCACAGTAAACTCAGTGGGGAGTCAGAAAGGAGGATGTCGTGCACACCTGCATCTCCCACAAAATGCAAGGAGAGAGAGCTTGGGAAAGGAGGCTTTTCCTCTTCATTAAAGAGAGACTGAAGATCCTCGAGCCTTTGTTTTCATTCAAAAAAGAGTCAAAATGTCTTCACTGGGTCACGAAAATCAGCCTCTCAGCTCCTCCCACTGAAGCTCAATTACAAACCCTCTTCCAGGGCAGTTCATAGTAGTGACATTCCAGTCCTTGCTGGGTTGGAAGGGATGGCAACATGGCAGCAGAAAAGGGCAATTGTGGAGGATTAGGAGCTTCTTTTTAATCAAGGAAACTGTTAAAAGTGAAAAGCGACTGCACTAAAGAATAATTCTCCTTTTGACCCCCAGAGAAAGAGATGCCTAATGAAAATATATGATCACGGGCAGTGTGAAGATAACTGTCTGATCAGATAATGGGATTGTTTTCAGTGATAAGAATGAATCCATTACTAATGCAAATAACGATAATAATTATAATTTGCAATACAGTAAAAATCACCTAGTCTACCTCCTCCTCTGACAGGAGACTGTATAATAAATTATAGGCTGAGAAAAAAAAAATCAAAGGGATAAAGGTTAAAAGATTAAAAAAAGAATCTGAAACTTAAAATGCTTAACAGGGAAGTCAAGACCTGAAAGCAGAAATTGGTGCTATTAAATAAAGCAATTGTGAAGAATGGGATATGATGGAATTGATTAACAAACCAGGAACCAAACGTTTCCTCATATCACTGTCTCTTGTCACAGATTTCAATAATTTTGAAAGAACTAAAAATTAAGAGTTGGCATATAACGAGAAAATTAATTATTTAAATGTAGGTGAATATGCTAATAGTACTCTGGGAAGAGGAATATAATTTAACACACAAAAAGCCCTCAGAGGGGTTTAATAAACTGGAGAGTTTCACCAGCTGTTTTCTGGCTCTGCTTTGGTACCTGAGAGGTCCAGCTGTTCCATCAATCCCAGCCAAGCCATTTGCAGACCATACGTATCTCTAGGGCAGATCTCCTGGGGTTCTCTGGGCACTCCACGATTCTCATACAATCCCATCAACTTCTTTGTTCCTGTGAGGGTTTTTGGGGATGGAGACAATTTGAAAAGGCATCATTTTACCTTTGTGGAGAACAGAGCAGGTAAAACAATTCTCTTGTGTTAGGGAGTTTTCACTAGAGTGAGCTGTGCCACTGCTGACAGCAATTCTTTTTTCTCCACTGGTGAAGCAGAGAGGAAACTGCTCCACAGTTACCACACATTTGCATCATACCAGCCATCTAGGTTTAGGTGATGGAGCACTTAGGATCTGCTAAAAGATTCTTCTGCACCCATCAATTTGGAGTAAAATAGCAGTTAAACCACCAATTCTAAAACACTATCTTACAATACTCTTCATCTAGATCCTCATTTTCCAAAGCACATTATGTCCAGCACAAGCCACATAAGAAGAGATAGGGATTTTAATGATGGGGTGTGTTTAAGGGAAACTTAAAGACCAGAAGGGCTGACACCTAGTCAAATATAGGGGTGACTACCAGATGAAATGAGTTTTTAAATTCAGAGTGAAGCCCAGTTTTCTGCAGCTGGAGTATCTTACTGCATTTTAAATTCTCAGGAAAAAGCTCAGTGTATCCTGCCTGAACTTCCCCAGCAAGTTGTTCAGAAATTATTGGATTTCTCACCCTATTTGAAGTTTTTCCTTGCAGTATTTATTTTTCAGGCAGCTGAAAAGCTCAACACACTTCAGGTCAGTAAAGCACAAGTACATTTTCAGAACTTCAACAGTATCAAAGTTCAGGGAAAATGCTTTATCAATGTCAATTCTAAAAGCAAAATGAGTGCAGAACTCTCAGGACATTTCATAACCATGATTTGTTGTTACCTCCTAAGTGCAATTTACCAAAAACACACCCATCTAATAGAATATTAAGTACTATAATGAGCTGCTAAGGCTTAAACACTCACCCCTCATATTGCACACATGAAGGCCTTTAATCAGTGTTTGCAAAAGTCAAAAACACAATGTGCCTCAACCACACTCACATTACAGTGCATAGTTTGTTGATGTTTCTCCAGAGCTTTCTGTTCTGTAGTGGGATGTGCCCAACACAAGTCCTCCATGTGTGTGCACACAGAATGACTTCAGCAACAGTTTTCAAATGTCCTTCCAGCAGTGAGATGTTTATCTGCAAGAAACAAGCATCCACCATCTAACCCTCAAAGCTTCCAACAGAGTCATAAAAAAAAGATCACAGGTCTCAAAAACGTGATTGAAAGACCTGGGGATTAGAGAATTAGATTCAGGGCAAGTGCAAGACTAGTCTTCAGATATGTCAAAAGCTGTCAGAAGC
>NW_009954309.1:864203-921487 GCF_000747805.2 Chaetura pelagica
CAGGAATGAGATCAAATGTTCCCGTGTTCTCTCGGGGTAGGAGAGGCACAGAGAGTCAGAGTTGACTATGTAAAACTTCAGAAAGGTGAGGAGAGCAAAACACAAATAAATGGCCTGGGTAGGTGGCACCATTGCAGCATCAGAAGGTCTACAACCATATTAAACAGAAGTTGTAAGTAACTCAGGCAGAACTAATACTGTTTTGCCACAGTAGGGTGAAAGAATACTGATGCCTGAGATCCTTTCCAGGTACATGCATCTCCTGTGATACTCTAGGAGAGATGCAATTGCATTCATCAAAAATACTGGATGGGTCTGCACAGAGAGAGGGAAGAAGAAAGGGAGAATATCTAAACCCACAATTATTACTGTGTGCTGCAATGGCTCTGAAGGAGAGAAATTATAAATCCTTTGGTGGGACGTAATCGGTGCATTTTGGCAACATCCCCTAAATCCTGTAACATCTTTGATAAGTGACACTTTTTCATTTCAATTTCTCACTCCTAAGACAAAACAAGTACAAAATTAATTTAAATGTGTTTTGCAAGACCCTCAAGTCATGTTACCTGATTCCTCAAATACCTTACACAACTATCAGATGTAAATACTGACCTTGTTGCCTTTAGCTGACAAAGTATCTCTCCTCCTGTCCACCTGTGTACTACTTGTAAAGGACTTTTTGATGGAAAAGGCAGCTAGGTATGTGCTCCCAATACCCTGCAGATACCAGTGCCACCTGGGACCTCTGCTTACATAAGGGAACATAGGGAGAAAATAACCTGAAGGAGACTGATGGATTGTTGTTTATGGAAAAACACACTTAAATATAGGAACCCCTGAAGATTTCATGTAGGACCAGGACTTTTTCTGACAGATTCAGGTCTGCTCACAGTTCACTTCCTTCAACTCCACTCATTTTGAGGTGTTGATAGCCATCTAGATAAGCAGGGTGTGTGTGTCAGAGGCAGGGAACAGGCTGAGAAAACATATCCATTATGATTGTTACTAGACGAAAAGTAAAAGCTCTGTAAGTGCTTCACCTGCAGCCTTGGTACGTGTGAGCAGAGATGTCACATGCAGGGAGCTCTGCAGGCTGTGGGGGAAGCATCAGCTCAGCCCCGAGGCTACTCTTTGTGCTACAAAGGAAGAGGATATGTGGATATGTTCAGTCTGGTGTCTGCTCTTATCAGCTGATAGCAGACGGAAGTTGCTACTAGAAGTGCAGAGTTTATTTCTCAGAGGGAAGGAAATACTCCTTGTTGTCCTCAGGAAAGAGACCTTTCTAACTCCTTAGACTACCATGGTTTAGCAAACTGGTGTTCACTGCTGTCAGTTTCCCCACTCCTTTCTACTTTGAAACCTTCCCTGATCTTCCATTGCAGCTGAATCACACCAACACCTTGGAGTCCCACATTCAAATCCTGGTTAGACACCTTTTCAGCCAATCCCTTTGGCTTCCTTACACTCAATCCAGTATTCACCTCCTTTTGCTTGTTAGCTCTGCTGCAGCACACAGTGTTCTCAGAGTAAGCTTATACTGTATTTTTCATTTCTCTGTGTCTATATGAGCTCACCTGTGGACACTGACAGAAGGATCATAACAGTTGCAATCTAAGTTCTTAAAACAATTATTTGTCATCAGATGGTAGCAAACACTATGTCCTAGTTTGATGACTTCTGCTCTGGGCACAAAGCCAGAGGTCCTTGGATATAGCATCTAGTAAACTCTTCCCTATTATTCCAGTCCCTGAAAAAATGAGAAAAATTATACTACTTCAAAATCACAGCCACCACTGACTGAACTGTGTGCTACACAAAGAAGATATAGAATTTCTTGGTTTGCAGAAATATGTTTGTAGTTAACTAACCAACCTAATATGCCACTTAGTACTTTTGTACCACTGAGGTGTGTGCCCAGCTGCTTTTGTTACACCCCTTAGTGAGTCTGAGATAATCTTACTGCATTGTTGTTTGTTAGTTGTTTTTTTTTTAATCCAGCTAGCTCCTCAAAATCTATTTACTTTCTAATGCATATTTCTCTGGCTACAAAGCTTGGCCAACAGCCAGACTCCAAGGTCCCCTGAAGTAAGTACAAACCTTTCTATTCAATTTAAAGAGAAGGGAAACACTCCCTGAACAGGGGAAGGGCTCCCTTGCTGAAGTGTTCATGTCATTTCCACTGCACTGTCAAAATCCATGCCTAGGAAACTGCCTCCTGGCTGCCAAACAACAGTTTGAATGGGACATGGGTGATGCCTTGCTTCAGACTGCCAGTTTGTAAGCTGTGTGCTGTTGAAACAGTTGCTGTGCTCAGACACTGGTGCTGGCTGCTGGGAAGGAGTGCATGAAGCAATCTAGGAGGAAAAGGAACAGTGACAAATCTAAGAGTTGTCACTAAGGCATGTTTTACAGCAGTAAAAGGTTATCAAAGCAAAGCAGGTTTCTGAGCCATCCTTTGTAAGTCTGAAATACAGTGAAAAATGCCAACACAAGACAGACTTTGGTTAAGTAAGATGGAGGGAGAAAAAAAAAGCCTGACTTGCAGTTTAGGCTGACTTGATACATACCAAAGTGAAGTCATGTTTGAATTTGGGGATGTTGGACACAGTTGTCATGAAGATTGTTTCAGAAGCTGTTCTATTCCATGGCTATTAACATGAAAACATGGGCTGCAAATTTCCGTAAGGATTTACGTGATCTTAGTGCAACTAATGATTTATATCAGCTCCTTCCTATCAAGATGGGGCTGTAACTTTAAATACAAACACACTCATGTGAGAAATAACTAAGATTTAAAATAGTCCATCAAAAGAGCCAAATTCTGTCAGTGAACTGCCCTGGAAACCAGAGCACTGGGCTAGAACACTGAAAGCAAAATTTGGTTCTTAATGTGTCTCTGAAGACAGTAATTATATTTCCCATTGTACTAGTAACATTAATTGAATGTTTAGCTGAAATCAACTTCATTACAAGTTAAATACAGTACCTAGCCTATTAGGATGGTGTTTATAATTATAGTCATAAAGCACTTGTAAAACATCTTCATTGCAGCAAATAGCTGGAAGTTGGGGTGTAGTGGCTGCTGTGCACTTCAGTTCATTCTCTGCATCTTTGTGTCTGGGCAGCACTGTAGACTAAGGTCACATACACCAGTGAATCACCTCCATAGCCAGTGCCAACAGTGCTGGATTTCAGAGGGACAAGGCCTGCTATGGTTAGTAAAGAAACATAATATTGAACAAACTCTTACGTTTTTTTTTTCAGTGCAGCAAGACCTTACTAAACATTCCTAGATCTAGACACACAGAATAAACATGTGCACTCATGCAAATTCTCCTGGTTATTGACCAACTTATTGGACTGACAGTCCTATTTTAGTAATGAAATAGCCTTTGACAAGGCTTAAGAAACAACAGTCCCCTCTGATATATCAATTTTTATATTCAATTTCTCAGCTTTCTCAGAGCACCTTTACAGAAAAATACCTAATCTTCTTTTGGTACTATCCAAAGTCTTCCTGTTAACTCAAACAGATGCCCTACTTGGAGCTAAACCAACTTAGGTGGAAGCTGAGTAATCCCCAGCAGCACAATTCTACCTTGGGCACATATGGAGTCTCCCTAGGAATTGCACAAGTGAACCAAAAATGCAGCAGCCTCTTGTTGAAGAGCTGTGTGTGCTGCACAGGCACCTGAAAACCTCTGGCCAAAACTCTTAGGTGTCCACACATCTTAAATATTGATGAAATCTGTACAATCAATGTCATTTCTGCTCATGTGCATATGAAGGAGTATCCAGACACAAATATAACCACTTGGGCTTCTCACTTTCAACTTAAATTAGGATTCTTTTTATAGCCATTTTCACAGAAATAGTAACACTCAAGAAAAAGAATTAGTTTTACTGTATTTTATTTGACATGGTTGAAGACACAAGAACACTCAAGATACAGTCCAGACAAGTTGTGAACAGCTCCAAACATCAGTGAAATCTGAATTTATCTTGCACAGAGGTGAAGAAGACCACAATGGTTGGTTTTATAATATAGTTTAAGAATATTTCAAGCAGGTGAGCACTGTGAAGTTATGCCCGACAACTTTTATACTATTCATCCGCTTAAGCCACTTCATATCATAAATACGCAGCTTAACTTGGTGATTAAATCTCTGCAATATATAATTAGCCTTCTCATAATAATGCATTAAAACTCCTGTATATAAATATTGGTATATTCATACCAATGTAAACTGTCCTAACCATCACTGCACATCTATCATATTCTAGCACAATTCATCATTCTATCACAAGGAGCTGCTGACTTTCAGCCTTGAGTTAAATCATTTGGATCCAAACTTGCAAGTTGCTGCTTCAACCAAAACTTCTGCCAAGACCTCCTGCTTCCTCCAAGGACAACACAGGCCTTGTCTTTTCAATGTTACGTTGACAATGTCATCTGAAACCTGTACCAAAAAAATGCTCTGCAGGGAATCTCCTGCAAAACTATCAGAACTGCTACTCTAAAAAAAAATGACTCATTTCCTAATAAATTTCATATTAATTTTACAACCTAACATCCTTTAGCAAAATGGGCATCCACATGCCACTTACAATGTAGAGTTCTTCAACTGGGTTCTAAACTACAGACATAATATTCTACTTAAAATTCTAATTCTTTAGAGAGACAAGCTAATTCTCCATTCTTTGATTTAAAGAGGGCAACAAGGACAGCTGGGAGCTTTTTCAGTAGTTCAGTGCTCTGCAAAGATAAACTTGATAGTGCTCTCATCAGACTGAACGAGGAAGTGAAAAAATATCAACTTCATATTTTACAGTTACAGTAATTTCAGCAACAACCCCTGGTTGGATCCAGAAGGAATCTTACAGAAGGGGAGTAAGAAAGAGCAGAAAATAGCTACTGTGAAGGCAACCATGCTTCAGAAGAGCTGCAGAAACTACCCTCAGCATTCCCTGCAGAAAGGCTGGAAACAGCACCAAAATCATGGGCCACCTGATGATTTTGCCTCCAGTTTGCCTCCTCTTTGAGGTGGGGAGGTTGCAGCCATTTCTTAGACTAAAGTCTGTGTTAAGTGAAGGTCACTGGCAACAAACCTGTGCAGAACTGGACCAATTCAATTTAACACAAGATGCAAAGACACAGAAGCCTACATTTAAGAATTTTGTCTAGTGGTAGTGGTAGACAGAGACTAGGTCTTACCTGCAGCTACAATGAATCAGTGTTGTCTGTCTTTAGAAGGTAGTTTTGTGTTCGTTTTGGTTTGTTTCGTGTTTTGGTTTGTGTATTGTTTATTGTTGGTTTTGTTTTTAAAATTAAAGAAGATCCTTAATACAAACCCCAAAGCTAGTGAAGATGCTGTATATCAAGCTATCTAATTTTTAACTTTGTTTTACAGGAGGATTCATCCATTATTATGATGAACTGTTGGAGATGGAGTGGTCACCATCTGAAACAAAGAAATTAAAATCCCAGCCACATACTAGTGCATCTGTGTAATATGCTTAACTGGCATGACTTGCATTGCAGGAAGAATGTTGTATTCTCTGACACACCAACATTTCTTTCCTATTATTATAAGAGCAGCCTTTTACATTTCATATCTTACCATCTTTAAAAGCCTGTAATTATAGAAGCTGATTGAGAAACTATGTTATTTAAAATTAACAGCTGAATGAAATCAACAGAGGCAAAGAGCATTTTTATACAAGAAAATAGCACTGTAGAAAGAAAGAGTCTGTACAATATTTAAATACTGTATATACATAAAATTATATTGTTAATAACTCATCTTAAAGTTTCTCTTGTTTGTAAACCATGGAAAGCAACACACAAAATATCCCAGTATTTAGCTTTTAAAGCATTTAGCAGGCAGCAGGAAACTGAATGCTAGCAAGCACACTTGGTAATTATAGAAAGTATCCAGCTGGATACTGTGTCTAGCATTCTCCACAGTCCTTTTTTTTGTTAAAGCTGAATGCAGAATAGATTTCACATTCAACTAGGGAATTCTGCAGGAGACACCCAATGGCAAAATGCAGTAGACCAGTTCTGCA
Source organism: Chaetura pelagica (assembly GCF_000747805.2). NCBI lineage: Eukaryota > Metazoa > Chordata > Aves > Apodiformes > Apodidae > Chaetura > Chaetura pelagica. The sequence continues at coordinate 870,273 of NW_009954309.1, forward strand.
GCTCTTTACTGTGGCAAAACTCCAGGCTAAGCACAGAAAGCTTAAGTGCAGGTTTGGAACATAAATTAGTGGAACAATTGATGAAGTTTTCATTTCCCAAAATTACCAGTAATGGATTTAACTCATGCTCAACTTATTAGAAATGAAGGTTTAGTTAAACAATTAACAGTGGAAAGTTTAAAACATGTAATGAATTCCAGCAGGTAACCAGACAGCTCTGTATAAATGCCCTGAAGGTGTCAGCATTTTAGGATGATTCTACAGGCTAGTATCAGTCTGCCAGTTTCAAGTGGGATTTAGATTTGAATCTGAAGTTAATTCATGGCAGATATAGGCTGTAGCTTTCAGAAGTTATCTACCTGTAGCATTTGCAAAATAAAAAAAATTCTATAGTTGCAGAAGAAATTTTCCAGGTAAACATGCTTAGAATAATACTTCCAGAAAGTTATTATTTGGAAATTAAGATGCTACCATGACCCTCATTGTATTTCACTTGCATCAGCATTGCTGCTAACAGTCTTGTAAGGAATGTCTTATTTAATGCTATTTGTAGCTTCAATCTCTTGGCTTCTGCCTTCCACTTTACTGGCCATTCAACTGAACCCAGAAACATATTTTACTCAGTTAAAATGTTTGCTCCTCAAAATGTATTGCACTACTTTTAATCTGGATGTCTTCTCTCTTTTCAAGTTGTTTAAATTCTCCTGGACACCCATAACTTAACTGTACTTCCAATCTTAACACAGGGATTACCAGTAAAAGAAATCTAGTAGCTCGGAGAAGAGCTTGATAAACCAGGTGGGTCAGAGTGACCTGGACAGGATGGAGAAATGTGCACACAAGAACCTGATAAAATTCAACAAAGGGAAGTGTTGAACCTGGGGAGGAACAATGCCATGCACCAGTATATGCTGCAGGCTGCTGGCTGGGAAGCAGCTTGTCAAAAAAGACTTTGGGGTCTCGGTAGACAAAGTTGAGTGTGAGCCAGCAACGTGGCCTTGCAACAAAGAATGCCAACAGCTTCCTGGGCTGAATTAGGAAGAGCACTGCCAGGAGGTGAAGGAAAGTGATTACACTCCCCTCTATTCAGCCCTGGTGAAACCACATCAGGAGTGCTGGGGTCAGTCCCGTGCTTCTCCCTACAAGGCACAAACATACTGGACTGAGTCCAGAAAAGGGTCATAAAGATTATTAAGGGATTGAAAGATCTGTCATGTGAGGAGAAGCTGAGAGACCTGAGACTGTTTAGACTGGAGAAGACTCAGGGGATGCCAGGAACATACATAGATGCTTGATAGAAGACAGTGAAGAAGATGAAGCCAGACTTCTCAGAGGTATCCAGTGAATGAACAAGAGGCACTGGTGTCAAACTGAAACTCAAGAAATTCCTTTTGAACAACAACCTGTTCTGCAGTGAGTGTTGTCAAATACTGGAATAGGTTGCCCACAGAAGTTTAGACATCTCTATCTTTGGAGATAATTCAAACTGGACAGGGTATCTGCCTCCAGATGACAACACTTGGAGCTGAGGGGTTGAACCAGAAAGTCAATGGATGTCACCTCCAACCTCAACTATTCTGTGATTTTATTATTTCAGATGGAAACTAATAAAGTACATTGAGAAGGCCCAAAAAGGGAAAGGACTTTGCTCTTAATAATTTTCCAAATATAATGAGGGTAATGCTAGCTATTTAATCTAACAGCTAGTTCTGAGAGCTTTGACAATAATCGCCTTGTTTTCAAACTGGATCAATCAATGTTAGGCCCCTAAAATATATCCATATTTTCTAAATCTAACTTTAAGGATTTCTGAGGATTTCCTTTTCAGTTGGATCTCAGAATTTAAGAAACACAATTCCCATTTAAGTAATTGACTTTCAGCACTTGAAATTTTTATCTAATCTTCAGGATCCCCCAAAAATCAGTATTTACTTAATAAAGGCAGATCTTTAAGCATGCTTGAGTAACTTGGGAACTTCTACCTCTGGAACTTCTGCTCCCAAAACTTTTTAAGGGTCATTCAAAATCCAGTCTTTGGTCATCAAAGAGCACAAACCTGACATACCCCACCTTACTAGCTGTTCTCATCTAGCCTGCTGAAATTCAAGTTGATTACGTGACATATGGAAGTCATACAATGGAATACTGGAAGACCAGTCTCACGAACAGGCTGTGGTGGGGAAATGGGCTGTTAGTAGTTTAAGAAATCGATACCAACTTTGACACTTCTAGAGGTGGCAACATCAATGGCCATGGCTTTGATTTCAGTGTCCCCAAACTGCATCAGTGTTTTGATCTCCCGCCGGTTTGGCACTGAAGCATCAGTTCCCGTGAGATCCAAGCGGAGGGTGCCACACTTCTTCACTCCAGACTCGGTGATGAAGCTGACATTATCCTGTTCTGAGCTATAGATGTTGATCACTATTACTAACTGAGAAGGTTTGGCAGGCGTGTAACTGCGTGTCACAGTTTCTCCAAGGGCTACAGATTGGTCAGCTGAGATAAATTTGTCAAAGACATCAGTGCACCAGCGTGTGCCATCTTTGACCAGAAGCTTCTCTGGTGGATGCTTCCCTTCCACAAACCTGTTGAGCACTCCCACCCCGTAGGTGAGAGGGGAACGCCGCACTTTGATGACAGCAGGGTCTAGACCAAAGAGAACAGCTCCTTTGAGGATAGTGAGCCCCACATCCTGAGGAATGATGACTCGACATCTTGAACCAAAAGCGCTCTGGACAGCTTGCTGGAGTAAGGGGGATTCAGCGAAGCCACCCACCAGGAACAGAAACTTGACATTGGTCACTTCTGGCTTATCAAATACATCACCTAAACAGAAACAGAGCCCGTTCAATAGGGAAAAATCCACAGTGACAAGGCAATGTAGATGAAACTCCTCATGTCTGAGAGTACTGAATGTTCCATGCACGCGCACAAGGTCTGAAACTGCCACATCTATGCCCACACTGCCACCCTCAGCATGCACTAGTTCCATAGTTTCTTCTCTACTCTGTTTCACCATGAATGGAAACCTACCTCAAAGCATACAATATTTCTGAGGTGGCATTCAAAGCAGAATTTTTATTTAACTTCTACCAGTAAAGGGAGACTCAGATTGCTTGCAAAGAAATCCTGCCAGTCACATTATGCGTAGTAGGGAAACAGATATTATCTTGCCACTGTAAGTATCAGTGAGATAGCACCAAACCTAACCAATCTGCATACCCTTTACTGCATTCCTGATAACTCAGCCCATTTTAAATTTACTTATAATTTCTGACTCTAACATCTTAACCACAATAACTATCATTTGCAAAATATATCCTTGTGTTTTTATAATGTTCCTTCTTAGCTTAAGCCCAGATCCCCTACATTGAAGAAAACCATACAGTTCAGTTGGAGGCTTTCCCTAAGTTCAAATAACTGAGGCAGCATGACTGAGTTATCTGTCATAACTACTGCAATTCTAGTTCTCTCCCTCCCTGCTGTCTTACTAAGTTGTGACCTCCAAAATTTACCTAATAATTTCTCACATACACTGAGCAAAGCTGGACTTTCCATTCCAAATACAATTCAGTTAGTGCTCTGTAATGTGTAGAACAGCAATAGTTAGGTCAGTACATATCTTATACTCAATACAAATCCAATCTTCCACCAAGAAGACTTTAAATAATAATTTTCCCAATAAGCCTACATCACTTTCCATTACTGGATAAACACATTCAGTGCTGCTTAAACCATGCCTGGAAGTTATTTTATATGATGCATCATTTAATACTTGTTATTTAGAGACATCAGTGATTTGGATGGTTATGAAAAAATTGTGATGTTTCACTAAGAAATGAACTAGAGGTCTTAGTAACAGGAAAAATTAGAAACTAGTTACATCTCTGACATTATTTAGTTGTCACCTGTAACAGGCAAAAGAAAAGCAGCATACTGGTCAGTGTATTTCAGCCTTCTGAATGCTTGCAGCCCTGGAAGCTGAGAAGAAGTGAACCTTAGGAGCAACGTGACTGAATCTCAATAACTAGTACTAGAACTAGGTAGGAATACATGTTAAGGTGATGTCTCCTACTTCTATAATTTTCCTAACTACTTTGTAGAGAATTGCAAGCTTCAGAACTAACTTCCTTGCCCACATTTGGTGCATACTAGGGGGGCTGTCTGACTTTTATCCCAGTTACTGGTTTGAAATAGGCAAGCAAAGCTCCAGTTTCAGCTCAGGCAGGAAGTGGAATTACATGCAGGTACTTACTAAGGTGCTGAACGATCTGGTCAATTGTAGGCTTGAAAAGAGCATTCATTGCATCTGGGCTCATCCTCAGCATTCCCTGGGAGGACCACTTCACAAAGTCCACACTAGAAAAGCACAGTTAGGAAGGACATTAAAACATTACAAGTGAGCTGTAAGCAACAGCCAAGCACTCACAAGATATGCTAAATAAATAAACCAGGTTTTTTTTTACAGAATCTGCATGCATTTTGCTTGTAAAAAGGGCCTGACCTCATCCTAGCCTCATACCAACTGCAGCAATGTAAAACTACAAGGGAGAATTACTATTTTTGCTTGTCTAAATGTTGTTTTCTTTGCCTGATTGCCTTATGTTGCCTTATCAATGCTCAGCTGTTTGCTGGACAGCTGGAAGTTAATCCAGTGCTCACTCATCTGAAACAGCACTGACTCATTCCCAGAAGGGCAACATTTAGATTATAGCAGTAGCAGGCCAAAGCCCCTGAAAACACTCCAGGAAAACAAGGAAGTATGGGAAGCCTCAGGAGGCAGAAGGGAGCATAGCATTTTTAATGAGGCATAACATTCGTTAAGTGAATGCAGGCATTGTGTTATTCCATCACTGATGCACAACCATACAGCTCAGTAATCTTTTCATTCATGCACATTCTGTGTCACCTTCATACTCTTTCTACCCCATTATCCAATTAATTTTATTTCAAGGGAACATTTAGCATTGCCTCTGAGATTCACCATTAAGACTATTAATAAGGAGATGGTCTTGAGAGAGGGAATATTTCCAGAAATGTTTAATGATTTCAGAACCTCAGCCTCCTTTAGGAAGTGGCTCTGAGCTTCATTACAAGCCATTGTAGCAGGGCACTGCTCAAAGTAAATTTACCAAGAACTTTAGGAAGAGATCATCATAGAAGCCTGCATGCTACATTTGACATTCACTGGATTAAAAAAAAAAACAACACAGAAAGAAGCCAAGGTACAGGTACTAAAAATCATGCCTCCTGCTCTTGGGTCCCAAGCATTCTGTCCCAGATTTGCAGGCCCCCTTTTTTCATTCTCTTTGATGCTATTAATCTCCTGATGTTCTGTACTACATAACTTCAAAAGATGCAAAATGCTCACTTCTACTTTCTCCTCACTTCCTTTTGTGTAGCAGCCCACAACGTTGTCATTTATGGTGCTTTCTTGATACAACCAGGAACTACAATCTCTGCAGGGAATTGTGTCTTCTCCCCATCTACTGAGCAAATGATCTAACTGTAGCAGACTGGGAGAAAAGAAAGGATGCTTCCCTCTCATGGAGCTCTATGCAATCATATGCGTTTTCACTGGTGATGATCTATCACTTTCCTCTAGTCATGAACACACTGACACATCTCACTGAAGATCTTGGATTTGTCCCAGCATCCAGACTTCTGAAAATTAAGGTCTAAGCAAGTAACTTTTAAACATCAAATTCTGTAATTTATCTGACCTCCCTACTAAACACAAAAAATATGGTCAAATTCAGGAAAGTGAAGCTTTGGTGGCCTAAAGGAAAGTCATAGAAAGAAATACAAGGAGAGTGCAAGTCTTGTATAGGAAAGCTTTTGCAAGACATTGATCAGAACTTCTCATTCTGGAAACTGCACTTTAGGCAATCTGATTTTCTCCTCCTTATATTACAGTTTTACATGAGTATCTTTCAGTCTATGTGTAATTAGGATATTTTAATTATTTGACTTTGCTATCTATAGTTAATTCTGTATTCATATGGGTTCAGTTGTCTACTCACTTGCTTTTCCTCAAGGCATGTTCTACACTGTGACCTCGAAACTTCTTGTAATAGTCAATGAAGGAGAAAGGCAGAGTGATGTTGAGTGGATTGGTCCTGTCTGGAGCTGCTGCTCGTTTACGTGACTCAAAGGCTATCATCAGATCCACCCAGGCAGCAGGACGCTTGATTTTAAACTGCTCAATAAAATCTTCTCCAAATATTTTACACAGGAGCTTTTCAAATTCATAGTCGACACCCAGAGAACCATATGGTCCACCTGCATTACAAACAAAGCACAACTTTAATACTCTAAACTGCTTACTGGCTTTTAAGTTGACCAAAATCACATCAGATTGACACTACTAGGACCGCCAAGGGTGAAGGTCTACAGAAAGAGGTGGTTTTTCCAACTGTAACAGTTGGTCCAATACAGAACATAATCTTACTTTTACTCCTATACCATCATAGCCACTGTAACACTACCACTACAGAACAGAAACGTTTTTTTAGAAGCAGAGCAAACCACTTCCTTATTCACATATGTGGAGTTGTGAGTTGGACCCATATTCAGGAGCAGATAGACCTGATGTACAGTGTCCCATCTGCTCTTCCTAGGTTGTGTCCTGAGGTAGTCTTACAGCCACCAAGACTGAGAAGGCTCAGTGATGAACCATACAAATGCAGACTAAGTCAGTTTGAACACACAGGAACAAGTAATAGGTTGTCTCATGTGGATGACAACTTAGGGGACAAGGTTAAAGGTGATCTGCAGTTCAGGAAGGAAATATCATTCAAGAAATTGCACTTTGTATATCATGCATTTTTCCCAGGTGATCGTAGACTCTCTTTGCTACACTTTTAGCGAAATTCCTGGAATATATAAGCTTCCCTTTAAATCTAGAGAAACTTCTGTTCTGCCAACGACACTTTACACAGACTTTCTTGTGACACCTGGGTACTAATCTCTACAGCACATCTCTGAATACCTGGACAGAGCAGCAATACACAGGTGACCTCTCAACAGACAGGAAGATGACAGCTCTACTAGCACAGGTCAGACCAGGACCATGGCAGGAGGTCATGGCCTGAATGGGAGCGAGTAACACAGAAAATGGCAGTTTCATACCCTCCCAGGGTGAAGTTTACCATCCAAAAGCATCAGAAGCACTAAGCAATTTACCCTTGGTGGCTGAGCAGCAGCTAGGTTATACTGATTTTGAATTCTGGTCTTACTTCAAGAAGAACTGTTAGTAAAATGCAGTCAACAAGAAAGGCTTACATTGCCTTCACTGACCAGTCAGCACACTACATAAACAAAGCCAGCAGAGGAAGTGACATTACCTGTTGCCTTGTAGAGCTCCTTGAGATGTCCTTCAGGGAGCCTTATTTGATGGACAGTTATATCCACTGTGCCTCCTCCACTGTCAACAACGATGTAACGGTCACCTGGTTTTCCAAAGGGATAGACAAATGGTATTTAGATTAGCACTATCACAGCAGCGTGTTGCAATTAAAGCTTCTCAGGGGCATTGCTACCATGAGAGATGAAGACAGAAAGTCATGAATATCTATGCTGAAGTCTTGACCTTTATTAGTAATTATAATGCAATAATTAATAAAAAATATGAATGTCAGATGTCAAAAGCTATTGATTTAGCACAGATGAAAAGCTGGTTAGTGGAATTGCTCATGGTGTTAGTGTACATTCTAGCGAGCTACCAAATGAATATTATGGTATATTTACTAGGCTTTTCTGAGAGAAGTATTCTGTCTGCATGTCAATTTCAATTCCTTTTTACCACCTCCTTAATACACCATATTTTGCTAGAGCATGCAGCCTGGCAGTTCAGCCTTAGCATAACAAAGAGCAGCACATGAACTTGTCTTTTTTTCTTTCCCTGTTTATAATCGCTGAGAATAAGGCAGTGCACAGCACATGGCTGGGATCCACAATATTTGCCCGCAATATAAAACCAGGGAGAGCAAAGTTGATTCAAGAAAGGACACTACCTTCCTCCAGCTCAGACCAGATCTCTCCTATGACATTTTCCACCAAAAAGGTACGACTCTGTCGGTTACGACGGACGTGTTCCTTAGCTGCTCATCGACAGAGAAAAAGATAAACACATCACTGAGTTTAAGAAAGCATGAAGCAGTTGATAGAATAAGCTGCAGGAAATGAGTGCAAGCAGGCTGACAGATCTGTGCCACTTCTTAGCAAAACAAACGAACAAGTTCTGTTAGAATGTGGAACATTACAACGTTGCTCCTGGAAAGAAGAAATGTTTTCAGTCACGCTGATCTTCCTCATTGGGTTAAAACAAATGACCTAAGATGAAAGCTATAACTAGGTCTGATTTCTTTTATTTTTTTTTCCAACACTGATCTGCAGAGGGGGAGCAGGCAGGGGGGCTGGCAGGGGATCTGGCAGGGGGGCTGGCAGGCAGCAGGGCTGGGTGCAGGCTCTGCAGGCAGGCGGCAGCTCCGGCCCGGCTGCCAGACCCATCCCCGCCCCGTTCCCAAAAGCCGCCGCTTATTTTAGGTGCTCAGGCCAAGAGGCCACCCGAGCCTTTCAGGACGTTGGTCTGTCTCAAAACAGGCAGCCAAAACTACTGCTTCTTAGAGTTACAACTTCTTAAGGCCACAGCGACCAGGTCTGACCCTCACAATATTCTAAATAAACACCACAAAGATTCAGCATCATCTAGCAATACTATCATAACAATAAGTTAATTTACAAGGCTTAATTGCCATTTAGACATTTAAAAGATACAGAATAGACTGTGAAGAGAGAGTAGTGAGAACCTTTGTCCTTATGCATCTTAATCAACCTCTACAACAGAATGATAAAAAAAAATCATTCCCTGTGTAACCTTCACTCACCTTCACAGGCCGTTCCATACAGCACGACAGAGGAGAGATGTTCTGTCATGCATGAAAATATTCTTTATGAAAAAACATCAGCATGCAAATCACTGAATGCTTTTTGCTTCTTGCTTCTATAGTGTCTGTTATCAGAAAGAGACCAGCAGCACCCAGACCCTCCCCATAAAGACCCTGTGATGCAGACAAGCCAAACCAGCCTCACTGTGATGACTTAGCAGCACCCAGAGAGAACCTGAACAATGTGACAGAACAAGCACTGGGTTCAAGCAAGGGACAGGAGCCCATAGAAGCCAACAAGAGTCTTTCCATTCACTTCTGTGGGCTACAAGTGAACACAGGAGCCACTCTTTAACTACAAGTGAAGTAAGATTATCCTGGCTACTCTGAACAGTAAAATTTTTTTACATCACAGCAATAAAATGGCCCTTGGAGGTCTTCTCTCTGTTTACATTTAAAGGGTTTTTCCCCCTAATCTGTTCTCAGCCTGCCTTGGGTGCCTGCCACATCTTTATGAAATTTTAATTCTAACCCAAACTTAATTCACTCCAAACTTTGTTTTCGTTAATTTTGACATGAAACCTTTTTCATCCTTAAAAGATTTTACCATGCAAAGTATGGAGAATGGCACCCCCCCCCCATCCAAGAAAAAGCCCATTAGCAGAAATCCATGATCTGCCAGATCCTGCCCAGCTTCAAAACCTTAACCAAAGAGAGAAATTCCTTGATTATTTTCCCAGAAACAAATCCCTATGTAGCCTGAAAGTGAGTATATGCAAAATCACATGGAAATGGAACGGCTCAGGGCATGAATGAGGGGAACAGGAGCCAAGGGGCCCCTCAAGGGACTGTGTCCTATGAAGTGACTGCATCCTGTGCCCTGTGTGGGCCTCCATAACACTGAACACATCTGACAAGTGCTGGCTAGGAGAGGCATGGATTGGAGAGAATGATGTAGTGACTCTGCCTAACTAAAAAAAACCAACAAAATAAAATAGCCTCTGGTAAGTACAGGAATAGCTTTACTAGCATAATCTTCCTGTACTGTTTTGACCTAGTAAATGTGATAAAATACATATTCTTCTGACTAATTCCTCCTTCTGGGTTAGGTTGGCACACTACCACCAATATCTGTACAACCATTATAGTTCACACAGATGGGAAATCTGGGCGTTATGCAGCAACCACATCTTACTACCTCTCCTGGTTTGAGCTTTGTTTTCTTTTTTCTTCTTTCTCTCTTATGTTCCTTCTATCTTAGGTAGGATATCAAGCTCAAAATGAAGGCTCTCTCAGCAAGTGACTTACACTGTGGTCCAGTCTCTGAACCTCACTGTAAGTCAGTCTTCAACCATTGATATTAGCAACAGATCCCAGGTCAATAAATCACAAGTGCTGTATCTAGTTGCTCTGCAATGAGCAGATTAATTCATTGCTATATTCCAATACCATGTGTTGCCCTGACTGTTGACAGTAATTAATGATATTTCATAAAGATGGTATCAAAAATCATCTGCCAAACCTCTAGAACACCTCAGACTAAAAGTCTCATTGCAGATCCACTTACTTAACACTGCTTCAATAATTCAGCTAATCAAACACACAATTCCTTCCAACAAATTACATCTAAAGAACAATTCAACATGAATAATTGATTTTAATTAAGGCAGAATAATACTATTGTGAGAATACTAGAAGACTCTCACAACATCCCAATAAAGGCAAGGCAGTGAAGCTACCTGCACACTAAAATTCAAATGTGTGCAAACATACCTGCTGGATGCCTCAATTAGTCTAATTACAGAAAACAATGAAACAGCTTATAAAAGCAAACTGATTCTAGCTTGAAACTTTTCAAGAGAGAACAACAAGAAATGGTAAGAAAACAGCCCTCGTGGACAAAGCAAACTTAGGCATAAGAATCTAAAGAAGTGAGTTAATAGAAGTAGTACCCTGTGTAAATCCAGTTCCAATAGTGTCACTTGGGCTATAACCATTGACAGGTGCCCTACTACTCAGGTCTATCATCTGGTGCAGGCGGAGCTTTCGGCAGTAGATAGAGGCAGCCTCAGGTTCCAGGGCAATGATCAACTGCTCGGGATTTTCAGGAGATGCCATTCCTGCCTGGGAGAGAGAATCGATCAGAGAAGTGGGGTGGGAAATACTGCAACCTATTAGATCCTTTTCAGCAAGTGAACAAGCCCTTCTGCCCTTTCCCAGCTCGAGGTTTCAGTCAGCCCTCTGAGGGCAGTCCCCAAAGGAGCTGCTGCTGCTTGCTAAAGGTCTTGACCTGGAAATGGTCCTGCCCACGAGGTTTAGCACAACTTCACAGCCTGTAACAGGGCGGCATGCATGCACTTACCAGGCTAAGTGCCTAACCCAGCAGCAGTTTTGCATGACAGGTGGAGAAAGGAAGAAACTAGTTTTGGATTTTGTAATGAATGGCCTAAAACCTGAACTCCTAATTAACTCATGAATCTGGCTGCTCCGAAGCTCTCCAGCCTCTCTTAAGAAATTAATAAATACTTTTGGCCTCTCCCACAACAATTTCTTAAGTATGCTTTTTTTATATCCCAGATATACATAGTCCTTGCTGAAACAGACTCCTCACACCATATAGCTTCCTAGGAATACACTATACACTTTGCCAGTAATGCATCTTCTGACTTAAACCCAACATTTTCTACTTCAAAATCCATTTCTTTTAAGCACATTCACTTTCATAATATCTTCAAAATGTTCAGTATATTCAAGGACTCAAAATACAATCAGGTAGGTTCCCTAAACTGTAATGAGAACTAGTCTAAAAATAGTCCTACATTATAAAATGAACATTTGCTGTTATTTCTATTTTAATTCTGGATTTTCAGCCTCCAGACAAACACTTTCAAGAAGCCACAAGTTCACATGTAACTACACTACTCTCAGAGCTGGACTTACAGAAAAATACCAAATTTGACAAACTCATGTTTTCATTACTTTTCTTCTGTAGTTCTCCCTACTGTATGATTTCCAGTTAAAGTGGATAAAAATGTATTTCAACTCTTTCTGCCCACGTAGTGGTTTACCTGCTGTTGTTTTTCAGTTAAGTGCCTGAGTACCAAACCATGCTAGCAAACAAATAAATGTATGAATATTTGTCTGCCTTCCATGGTCAGTCTTCTGGCACACCTTAACACTTCAACACACTGTGGGGTGGCTCCAGCACATGCCCAAAAGGAGGTGGACTCACATGGATAGACTGCAGACCTGGACCTGAATTTGGCTTCCCTCCTAGCACACTGTGGGCTGTGGGAACTGCTGGCTAGTTTACATCATCTGCAGCTAGAAACTCAAAGCAAAGCTTGTTCAAAAAGCAATACCAGGATAAAACTTGAAAATATAAAATTGTCCTTCACATTTACTGACTCCATTTTACCCACTCCATCTTAATAAATGAGATAAATAGATTTTTATAGAAAGCGTCTTCCTCATTGCTGATAACAAAGAAGGTAAACAACAAATAAATTCCAAAATAAGAGAGCAAGGGTTAAGCTAATCATGGTTGCTCATTACTTTAAAAGCACACCTCATCAGTGAAGTTATGTTCACTTTACAACCTTCACTGCTGTTGAGCAAAACCCTGTGCTTCAGTTACATCCCCTGGATTCAAAAGCATGATCAGAAATTAGGGTAGCTCTCTAGGAAGGAGAATAGTGTGCCAGCTCCCTTCAGCGTCACTTATCAGAGTCAAACAATAAGGTCCAGATAAGCTCTTCTACACACAGTTTTAATTTGTTGCTTTGGAAAGGGCAATATTCAAGATACGAATAAATACTCAGTCCCTGACAGATATTTATCTAATCTGCTAGAGAATTAAAAAAATGTATGGTCTCTGCACACAAACTATCTCAGCTCTTTACTGGTTTTGCCTTTGGAAAGTTTTGCAAACAGCCTTATCTGAGTCATTCTTGCTGCAATTTTAAGGCCAGCACTTCTTTGCCCTACCCAGTAAGGGCACGGAAAACAAACAGCTCCCTACTATCCTGCTGCAGTTCTCACATATATTACACTTATTTCCATGTCCAGTGAGAGCTCTGGGCCTGAGCAGCAACTGTTGTTTTTGGATTTTTTTTTAATATCCAGCAGTGTGGATGGTCTTAGCATGCTCAGTCTGGTCCATATACCTGTCTTATGTTAGTAGCACAGACACAGCAATTCTTAGTCTCACATCTAACCTACACAGTAAAAGAGAAAATTATATTTTAAGATAAAAATAGTTTGTTTCTAAGAGTATTAAAATCCAAAGGCTACATCATAAAGTATATGCAGAGGTGACAGGACCTGAGCTGTGGGGAAAAAAACCCTGTATTAATTGCAAAGTCAACTGTTCTAGGGGGAATTTTGGTAAAAATTCCAAGGCTGGTTCAGCTAAAAGAAAACAGTAAACGATTAACAACAACATTTGCTTCCTCCCCTCCTCCAGCTGTAGTCTGTACTATGAACTTTTCACATTGCAGCCTGCATGTCAGGAGGGCAAGGCAGTGACCTGCAGCAGATGGATGCAAATCCATGTTCTCAGTCCCTTCCAGTACAGCAGATGCTATTCTTGCTACTTTTCACTCTTGATATTATTTTAACATAATGAAAATATCTCCTGAGGAAAACATTCAGCACAAATGTCAGTTTTTAACAATTCAAAGCACAGCTGATCCTAACATGATTTCATGAAGAGAATGTTGGAACTTAGTGTTAAAAAAAGTTTCCTTACAGAGTTTGAAGGCCCAGTTACACTGAAGATTGTGTTATTTCACATCATAAAAATCTTGTAAAGTGAAAGGTATCAGGCATCCAACTTACATATATATTTGTATGTACATATATGTACATGCATACAAATGTATGGATAAATATTGACTATTTCATACTTTGTGTATGCAGTATTTCTACTTAGATCATCAGAGATGGCACATTTACTGAACATATATCTGCACACAGCACAGAGAGAATGGAGGAAGGGGAGATGAGAAAAACACAAACACATACATACTGGAATGGAGCAATGAAGTTACTTTAACACAAGACTTCAGAGGCAGTACCTCTGTCCCATTTTTACAGGGGAGAGGTAAGGAAATAATGTGGAAAAAAAAAGTATCAAGAGTGCAGCAAAAGAGCAGGAAAACCAGCAGGCAGTCAGCACAAAGCAGTGATGATGCATTGACTGAAAATACTAGCTATAGAAGTTTGCTATATTTTACATTTGTTCCTTTTATCTGCCTCACTGCATGCCCTTGTCCACTGCTGTCCAAATACTACTGTAACTAAGAACAGAGATTCACAAGTTACAGACTTGAATAGGACAGATCTAAACAATGTCTTGGTATTCAAGATTATATAGATCACCCTGGCAGTGGGACAGATGCATCATGTTGCTTTTGCCTAGGGCAGCTTATAGCAGACTTCATAATAGAGCCATGTCTTGACTCCAGAATGCTCAGGGAATTTTCTTTCTCCCATTATACTCACTAGGAGTACTATGAAACATGAAGGAAGCAGACAGCAGTTCTCCCAAAAATGCAAATATGGAAAACCCATCATGGAATTACAAAAACAGCTTTGAGCAAGAGAAAGTTCTTAAAAATAAATTTATCTGCAGGACATTGCTGCATTTATATACCTGGAAGAAGCAAAGAACACTGTGAAAAGAACTGCTTTAAGAGAGTGCAAATTCACTTTGCTCATCTGCCTGAGCACTAGGATTTCATGCTTTGACAAGGGAACTCCCTGATTTTCACTCACTCCAGTAACACAGGTCTGTGAGCTGGTGCCAGTAAGTTGCTGTTCATTTGCCAAGATGCATCATCAACAGCAAACCTCGGAGTGCTTTGAAGTCTCACGTGCTGGAGCACAAATATCTTTACCATCCAGACGCAGGTGAATTTCCAAGCTGGAGCATTAAACTCTGCTTTCATAGCCAGAGATGTGGCACCAGAGAAGAGCCACAGCTGACCACAAATAGATTCCTGATTCCCTGAAGAGCATCAGCTGCCAAGTGGTAAGACTAATTTATCATTAGTAAATATAGAGGTCTGGGCTGAAGCTCAGTATAGCAGGCTGAGTGCTTCCAGAGAACTAAACAACTTTCACTCATTCCATACACAGCATCATCATTATTATTTTTAAAATCTAGCCTCTACTTATTACCTTTAAAAAAAAATACTGTGAAGTGCATGACCATAAAGACAGCATTATAATAGAATATTCCATCTAGCTTGAGCCACTGATTTTCACTCACTCCAGTAAAATGGGTCTGTGAGCTGGTGCCAGTGCATTGCTGCTCATTCAGCTGCCAGTCAGGGCAAGAGCAAACTGCAGCTGGGGATACTTCAGGGCTAATGCTCACAAGAACTTGCAGAGTGGTGGTCTTTACCACTGAAAAAGCACAGAGGCCACACTGACCCCTTGATTCCCCTTCAGTCCAGAGAGTAGTTCAGGACAGTTCTCTGAACTAGAGAAATCACTCTGATTGAGACCCATTTTTTACCTATTAATAACATTTGCTACTTCACTTTCAGGATCAAATTGAAGTAAATTATTCCAACATATACTCATAAATTTTAAAAAGTGCATTTTCTCTGGATAAGAGCTGTGCTTATACTCAGGAGATGTGAATTTTACTTTCTGTTACACTACTAACCAGTGAGATGATCCTGGCAGACTCTGTATTCCTTACTAGCTCAGACTACCTATATGTAAAATACACATACTAGCACCTTTGTCCTTTATGCACTGAAAGCCAGTAAAGGAAAACATTCTGTAAACTAAGTATAGAGTAATATACTATATTACTTTCATGGCTGCTAAATTCAGAAAAAGAAACAAACCAAGAATGAGCTCTATTGAGTTAATGCTAATTTACTACTTTGATAAATTACATAGTCATCTAAGCCCTAATTCAGTCCCATGTCAGTGCCACAGCCACTGCATTCACAATTAAAATAACATTTCCAGAAGCAAACAAATATGTGCAACAGAAGAACAATCCTCCTTAGACAGTTGGAAAGGCAAGGCACAAAGACTAAAAGCCTTGGCTAATATTGCACAGGAACACATGATAAGGTGGGAATTCGCTCCACAACCCCAGAAGCACAGGTCAGTGCCCCAGCCAAATGCTACTCTTCACCAGACAGCAAACTTCAACTTCTGCATGTGACACGTAGCACTTGAGAAGCCACAGGGCAGCTCCATCACAGCCCTGGGCCCCCATTCTGTTTTCTCAGTTTGCTACCTCCACCATTACTTGAATCACTTCTGAAGCAACAGGGCAGAGCAGATGAGTGTTGTGATCCGTTCTTCTGGGTGGTAGGAAGAAAAGTTTTAAATGCATTTTACCACTGAAGCCACATTTGTAGGCACCAGACATAAAATTTAAAAGTTGGATTCCATGAAATAGCCCCGTAAAGATAATGTGGTTCATTAGGAAATGAAGCTCTGCAGGATAACATCATTCAGCCAAAAAACCAGAAGCTGTGAATTAACATCAACACTTTTCTACATTCCAAGGTATTTATTATAATTAGTAACAATAGGAAAGCCATGATTGCAAGTTAAGCAAAGCTCAGCCTGCATGAGGAATGTATTGTGTGACTGAATTAAGGCAACAAAAAACAGCAGTTGGAAATTAAGTGCCTTGTGAAGTCTACACTGTTTAAACTAATCAGTTCATTGTGTTAACAGATTCATGATAACACCATCCACTTAGTGCCTTGGTAAGTGAGCTCTTCTCTAATCCTCCTCCTTTTTCACTAGCTAGCACTTTCTCCAGTTCTATGGCATCAAACTGGGATGTCACAAATAAACGACTGAGATCTAATTACAGAGGCAGAGCATGCCAGGAAAGAAGATGAGCAACATGGGAAAAGGCTCTCAGCATTATCACAAAGAGGCGCAGAAGGGGGAGCTGGGTTGGCAGGGGTTGGGGCTACTGGGTATCACAAAGCTGCATGAAAAGCACAGTGCATGGTTTAGCTAGATCTTCAGCCTTGAGACTTAAGAAGCCTTCACAAAAATATCTGAAAAACACCATGCCATCACATGCTCTGATGCTTTGCTACTTCAGAATGATGAAGAGTACTGCAGGACAATAAGTATCGTGAATAAATACAGCAGAGGGAGGTCAGAGAGCCCATTGAGCTCAGTCCACTTGTCAGTTCAAAGACAAATTCTTAAAATTGCTCAACAGCCACAAAAACAAACAGGATTGTCAAAAGCATCCAGATTCCTCTTAGAGAACACAGTGAAGAGGCTGGGTTTCCAAAGGCAGGAGGAAGAGCTGCTGGGTGCTTCCCTCCTTTGGAAAATTCATCCTCAGAATTTAAGAGCCTAAATGAAAAGGGCGAATTCACTTCTTTCTTCCTCTCATTTTTAAACCCAGTCAACATAACGCTTGCGTAGTAGTTGATCCTGCAAAGATCTGACATCTACAGTGTCACAGAATCATCATAGAATCATAGAATGGAAGGGACCTGAAAGATCATCTACTACAAAGCCCCCTGCATGGGTAGGGACACCTCCCACTAGACCAGGTTGCTCAAAGCCCCATCCAACCTGCCCTTGAAAGCTTCCAGGCATGAGACCTCCACAATCTTCCTGGGCAATCTGTCTCACCACCCTCACGTCAAAGAATGCAATGTCTAACCTAAATCTACCCTCTTCCAGTTTAAAACCATTACCCTTCATCCCATCACTACATACCCATGTAAAAGCCCCTCCCAGCTTTTCTGTAGGTCCCCTTCAGGTATTCGAAGGCCACTATTATGTCTCCTCAGGGCCTTCTCTTCTCCAGGCTGAACAGCCCAACTCTCTCAGCCTGTCTTCATGTTACAAGTGTTCCAGCCCTCTGATCATGTTCGTGGCCCTCCTCTGGACTCAGTCCATTGACCAACACCCCCAGGTCCTTCTCCTCAAGGCTGTTCTCAATCCATCCTCAGCCCAACCTGTATTTGTGCTTGGGACTGCCCCAACCCAGGTGCAGGACCTTGCAGCACTTGGCCTTGTTGAACTTTATGAGGTTGGCATGGACTCACTTCTCAAGCCTGTCAGGGTCCCTCTGGAAGGCATCCCTTCCCTCCAGCATGTCAACCACACCACACAGCTTGCTGTCATCAGCAAACTTGCTTAATTTCACAACTTGCCAGTTGCTCTTCCCTTGTCCACTGATGCTGTGACCCCATCATAAAAGGCCACCAAATTTT
This sequence comes from Chaetura pelagica, assembly GCF_000747805.2. Classification (NCBI taxonomy): domain Eukaryota; kingdom Metazoa; phylum Chordata; class Aves; order Apodiformes; family Apodidae; genus Chaetura; species Chaetura pelagica. The sequence continues at coordinate 888,394 of NW_009954309.1, forward strand.
TCAGGCATGATTTGCCCTTGGTGAAGCCATCTTCATTCACATCAACCACCTCCACATTTTCCATGTGCCTTAGCACAGCCTTCAGGAGGATCTGCTCCATGATCTTGCCGGGCACAGAGCTGAGACTGACTGGCCTGTAGTTCCCTGGGTCTTCTTTCCTTCCTGTTTTGAAAATTCTCTTACTCATTTTGCATGAGCTTAAGTGATTAACGTGAAAGACATAGGAGAATGAACCTCAGTGTAAAATTGGCCTTTAAATTGTCCTTTGGATTTTAGAATTACCCTGAGACGTCTCTTTGAAACCCCAAGCATCTTCTCTTCTTACACAATTAAGTAGATACTGTTACTATGTATTTATACAACTTTCCCTTGCTTTTAAAATACCAGAGTGTAGGCTTTGCAGTACTGCTTAAATTCCCAGGGCTTGCCTATACCAGAAGCTCATACAAAGCAACTAACCCACAGAAAATTCACAGCCTTCCCACAGCCTTCATGTATGCTGAACTTACAGCTGCTCACACTTCAAAGGTAGAACTCACAAGCTATGAACTCCCATAAAGGGAGTTTTTAGGTGAACCCTCTAACCTGTAGGAACTTGGGCTAGATGATAAAAAGGTACCTCACAGTTGCACCTATATAGCTGGTATAGTGAACTTCACCAGACAAGATATAAACTAATCCCACCCTACTCCCCATCTGAGAGTTTGTACATGAAAGTTAACAATGAATGAACAGAATTTTAGATTAGCATTTTATTTATAAAGAGACTTAGTTTAATGGTGGAAGAAACTGTTGGATATCAACTTCAAAAAGCTGGAATGAAAATATGTAATAATTGCATAAACTATTATTATTATTGTTAATTCCAAAGAAACCACTAGAATTACTTAGAGCCCTCTACTATAGAGTTTGCACTGGGAAATAACATGGAAGGAAATATTTGTGGCTGCTAATTTCCCAGAACCATGGCTACAGAATGAGCTCTAAAAGAAGTGAGGTTCTAAAACGAACATTTTGGCACCCTTAAGTTCAAGACAGAGATGGAGAAAGTGGAGAGGGTTCAAGGAGGGCTGCTAGAGAAGACGTTCTGTAAAGAGAGACTGAGAGAGCTGGCTTTGTTTAGTCTGGGGAAGAGGCAGCCAAGGAGCAATCTGAAAGGTACCTGCAGCCAGCTCAAGGGCAGTTACACAGACAGCAGAGCACCACTCTTCTCAGTCTTGCCAGGAGATATAACAAGGGGCAATAGGCACATATTGCAGCTGGTAGAGTTGAAACTGGATACTACAAAAAAGCCTTTTCACTAGGAAGGTGAGACAGCACTGGAACAGCTCTGTCCTTGGAAATGTTTAAAACTTGGCTAAACAAGCCACTGCTGACCTGGTGTTGGCAATAACCCTGCTTCAAATGGAAGGTCAGACTAGATCATCTCCAACAAGTGCTTCCAAGGAATACTTACACAATTCTAAAATTGTGCAGCTATTATATACTGAAAAAGACCAAAGCTGCTGGTAGGAATCTTTCCCAGAAGTCAAAAATCCTACACACTTTCTCATTCCTTGTCTTTGTGAAAGCAGTGTATCAGGAAGAGGGGACCCATCATGTCTGACAGTATGACAGCAGGACTAGACTCACTCTAAGAAGCCTGGAGTTATTCAGGGCCTCAGAGGCTTCCATATGGAGTACAGTCATCTTTGCAATTAGAAATCTTATTTAAGTGTCTTGGGACCAAAAAGAAACATTAGTCACAGTATTCTTTTTTTTTTTAACCTCAAAGCAACAATTTTCAAAACTAAAAATACAAAGAGCACAACAGTGCTCAGCAGTTATTGAATCTTAATCATCATCCACCCCTCATTTAGAAAGTGATTTAATATAGGGAAAACAATTAGTTTAATGCATCGAGGATGCACCAATTGAATTTACAACACTAATACAATTTACACCCAAAAAGCAATCTGTCTCAGTCCAGTGTATTCCCAGAGAGGGAAATTCACTTCCTAAAGAATTCATTTTTCTGCATTTGGTTGTAGAGAAAAAATGGTCTTTTACTGCAAACCATGAGAATACAAACAGCAGACCAGGACTTGAAGCTCAGTTCTTTCATGTTCCACTCTGCCACAAGCTCCCCATGTCACATTTTAAAAGTCACTTAGACAAAACATTGTGAAAAAATCCACTAAAGCAAAAGCATCAATTTCTGAGTATCCAGCTCGACACTAAGGTTTATAGCTATTTATTTACAGCTGTTGTTGAAATTTGTTGAAATGGGTTGCTTGGACCTGATTATTCAATCAAGCTGGCTACCTCTCATACACGTACCTCATCATGCTACTTAGCAAGCTGGTTTGGACCAGAGCAGAATCCTGCTGATATTTCATTTATTATCCTATCCAAAAAGCCACTATTACAATAATAAAGTCCAGCCTGTAACACTGCTCTCTCCTAAGAGCTGTTTAGAAACTATGGCATCATCCCATTCTGAAAGGCAAGATAAACATGGCACCTGGAACTGTAATGAAGCGTGACTGGTACTTTCAGCACACTCTGAATAATGAATTTTCTGAAGCTGCATTGGCTACAGTCAGATCTGCTGCGTTTGTGTGGTCACTGATTAGATGAACCAATTTGTTATAGATGGCTAGGCTGTCTTATTGAGATAAATGCCTCTGCCAGGCACGGCCAGACTGCCTCCATTTATTTTTCCTGGGGTTGCTGTTACCCAGCTAAGAGTACAGATTGCTTCATCAGTGCAGTTCTAGACTTTGTATTTCATACACTATTTTTCTAACCTATTCTTTGTGTTTTCAACCTGAACTTTGAATAATTTGGGACAGCAAGCACTGTTTGATTCTATTATTAAAACCCATACACATCAGGTCTTCTGGAGTTGGCATTATAAATTTCCCTTTTTTAAATTTAAAAAATATAAAATTTACTAAATACAGTATATAATACAGGATTTCTTGTATTTGTGAGACACAAAAGACTACCAATAATTGCAGCAGACCTTACTTAGGACACATCACATCTAGTCTATCACATTTAGGTCTCGGAAGTAATCCAAGATATGTGAACACAATTTTCTAAGGGGAAGAATCTTGGATCCCTTTTAAGGTAAGGAACAACCACAAGACTCTGAAATCACCAGCTTTTTCTTTGCACAACAGACTACACAAAATCTCCAGATTACTTATTTTGTTGTGCCCCTGGCCTTTCATTCCTCCAAAATTATCACAGGTATTGAGACCACAAATAAATTCAACTTACCACTACTAAAGCTGACTCACATATTGCTCAATGGTAACATGCTAAGGGGGAGGTTCTGTTTGTTGACAGGTTGATGGTAAATGGGACCACAGTGACACAAAGCCCCCATTTCCACTAGGGTGATGTTGCTGCAGCTCATTCCCAAATGATTGTTGCCACAGATCACATTAGTGCAGTAAATGAAAGCTTAGCTCCAAGTGGTATTACCAATAATTTTTTGCTGCATTACATTATATCCCCCAAGGTTCAGGAGAACATTAGTTGCAAGTTTTATGACTAGTGTGCATTAAAAAAAATGAAGCCATTAAATTCTCAAAAGCTTTTCAATTTTTCATGTTATATTATTCTAAAAATGCTTTTTGTACCACAGGCATGCACCAGTTACCACAACAGCAAAGCCTGCCTCTCTTTCTATTTAAGTATTCTCCTAGTGTCTCAAGGCTCTTCCCTTCTCCTTGTTTCAAAATATCCTCATTGTAGGTCCTCATGGCCTGGCCCCAACTGAGAGCAGGTTTGTTAAGAAAACTACAGGCTTGCTGTTTTCTGTTGGTTGCATCTTACTCATCTTACTTTGTATCTTGGGCTTCCTGATTTTGCCTTAGTATTTTTCACTCTAGTTCCACTTTGAGCTTGTATTTCTTTTCTCTGTCTTTGTAACTGAACACTGGCACCTAAGATGTTTTTTGGACCAATTTATTATCTTCCTTCATTGTCCTTTCTATGAACTTTTTAATAAATGATCCTATCCACTAGTTGTAGCCCTTGTCCACGCTGATTTATATTTGTGGACTGCAATTACTCCCCACACTCCTCCTGATTGTAGTTTAAAGACTTCCAAATTGCAGTTTTCTTCTTTTGGCTGGAAAAGCCTATCTAGCACAGCCTTCCTGACAGGCAGAAGGAAGATTCTAATTTTTGGCTAGTTCTGTTGGTTTCAGTGCCCTTTCAGGCAATTTCTAAGATCCTAAGAAACATGTTCCACAGCTTTATAAGACAGGGCCAGACCATTTACCTACTCTTACCTACAATGCTATGAAAACCTCCTATTTTACTTGCCTAGAAAAATAAAAATAAAACCTCCCAATATTCCAACTTGTGCCACAGAGCTGGACAAATAGAAATGTACAGCACTGGATTAGCAGATAGCTTTGTCAACTACCTCTGCTTTTATGTGAATCTGGCTGGGTAATTAAAACGTGTAAACCAAGATCAGTTAGTACACATTTCCCACTGTGCTGAGTTCCAACTCTAATCTGCACTCCTCAATTAGTTATCCTTTCAAAATTAAACATAGCTGCAAGATGCAGAATCTTATCACTTAATAAGCATTTTAATTCTAATTATTAAAAATATCTTAATATCACAAAAGTGAAAGCATGGACTCAAGAGAACCCCAGAAACTACAAACAATCAGGGTGGTTGATGCCTTAATGCACTTTTACCTCATCTGCCTCCACTAACAAGTACTGTTTCAAAGAAATCACCAGCTTCCCAGTGCTGCTCATGCCTCAATATCATTGCCTTTTTATGTAGTTTATAGCACAAGTCTGTTACACTGTGCCTAGAAAAATAAATTTCAGTTGTGTAAGTGTAGCTCAGCTTCACAAATATCAAGCTGGTTAAATACCTCTAGTAATATTTTTTAAAAATCAAACACACTTTGCATCATGTTTTTACTAGCAAGGAATTTTATGTGCAGTCACTCATTCACCAAATCTGTTTCCTTCTCTCTGAAGGTTTCTACAGAGCAGAATAATAATACTGATCAATGTAATGTAGCCTTGGAATACAATGTGTTAAATTATTCTCATCATGCACATTCTGTAACAAAACTGAAGCAAAAACATTAATAAAAATCCAGAATAAGAGCTAATTAAAGAAAGCCTCTGGAATTCCAAGCTTGCATGCTTAATCCTATAACCTAGACTGCCTCTCTGTTTATTTATATGAACTTACCATGCAAATGATTTGCTATTTGTAATGGAATCATAAATCTACATCAGAGCTTTCAGAACTCCATTTCAAAATCAACAGTACATATAAGAGAAAATAACCTTCACTATCTCTAAGTAGATCTTGGCAAATGTTTTACTTTCCTTTTTTATAGTTTCTGCATTCACATGCTTCACTCACACTCCAAACTCTTCCTTAAAACCTCATCCCTATTGACATATTCAAGGAATTCCAGGCTGCAGATTGTGCTCTGCACTTACTATGCCCAAAGAATTTGTAATGAAAGATGAGCTGGAAGAGTGCCCTCACTAAAAAGAAACACTCTGCCAAGAATATTGGATCCTGTGTTCCTCTAATAAACAATCTACAGTGCCTGAATTTCATTTGGGTAAGGGCTTAAAAGTGCTGCTCACAGCAGCGTATTAAGACAGCAAAGAGATGTTAGGTCTGAACCAACTATTCCCATCTACCTACAGTCAATGGATTTCTGCACAAATACTTTTAGAGTTTCACCTTCTCATTAGTGGATGTGTGCTTTATTATTTTTTTGTTATCAGTAATACAAGACTAAAAAAACACTGAATTTTCTTGTGTCAGTACAAACTCAGACGACACAGAGGTGGGATCCTGGTTTTGTGTCCATGTCCATGTGCTGTTCTGATGAAGCTGTAAGTGCCAAGGCCACTGGCACCTACCTTCACACCTAAGCCATCTTTTCATATTGGGATCTAAATCTCAGGCCCAGTGCAGGTTGCAATTGGCTGGTTCTGCAAGTACAATAAGGGCAGGTCGCACCCATGAGTGGGGTGGAGTCCTCCTACATGCTGTCCAACTGTACCTCTCTGCCAAGGTCTTCACAATTTGAATTTATTACTCATCATAAGAGTTCTTCATGATAATGCAATTCCTTCTAAGACTGGTATATACATCACTTCTGACAGAACTACACCAAAGTAAAGAATTTGAGAAAGGAGACTTAAGGCAAAGTTGGTTGTACTGAGATGACACTGCTCTTGCCAGAGAGCTCTCTGCAAGTGTGACCAGACCTCAAAGCGACACACAGCTTTAGAGCTATCTCTGTACACAAAGGAATTACATACAAAGAACAGGAAGAAGCGTCTGAACTGTTACTCAGAAAGAATACAATTTTGACTCAGCAAAGTGAAGCTATAAAGACATACAACTGTCTACAGCCCACCAGACTTAGTCCCTCAGAAGGCCCAGAGAAAATAAACGAGAATAAACAAATACCTGCTTCAAAGAAGTAACAAGTCAAGTATAAAAGTTAAGGATACAAAAAGCACCATAGATGAATACACATGACATGCAGGGTAACAGCAAGAAGCAACGAGGAGCAGCAGGTTCAGAGGAGGAAACTGAGTTAGCATTACAGATGTTGATGTCCAGAACATGCAGTTTATGTCTGAGATGACACAGGTGAAGGACTGAAATATAGCTTGATTTCCTGACAGATGTGGGGTTATAAAACCCTTTAGTGGCAATACTCTGAAGAGACACAAACCAACCCAGATTGCTGCTGCCAAAACCAAGGAAACGATGCTGCAGTAACAGAGATGCAAAATCCATAACAGCTTTAATGAAAGCTAAGCAGTATGTAGAGACAGGAAAAGCTGTCATGCAGTCAGAATTAGCAGGATTTTGATAGGCTGGATGGAAAGAGAGAGGAAGAACTGTGAGCTGAAGGGAACACCCAGATCCCTTGCTCAAATGAGAAAGCAGCACAGCAGCTGGAAAGGAGCACTTCAGGAGCCCTTGGGCAGATTAAGAGTTCCAGGTTAGCAATGTTTTTTTTAAGGCAAGACAGAGATGAGGGGATGTCAGAGTGACACTGAGACTGTAGGCTGTACAAAAGCTAATGAATGTTGAGTGCAGAAGCAGATCTACACCACTTCCTAGTTGACTTTATTAATTCTATGTCATGTTAAGCTTTGCTTAGACAATTACTTAAGCATTCCAGAAAAGGCTGAGCTTTACATTGTGATCCAATGACTGAAGCCATTTATACTTGTGTTCACTTAGAGCTACTTCACTTGCCACAGATTACTCCAGCAGATTTCCACAGCTTACTCCCACTAGTTAACTCTCAGCTTAGACTAGCTCTGTGTTTCCAGTAACAAAGGCTCTACCACTGCCTTTTCACACTTTACTCGATGCCCCAAATACTCTTGGGAGAACAAGCTCTCATTTCATGCTACTCCAGTGTTCCAATAGCTACCAATAAGGGTTGCAACTTCTGATCCATCTGTACATACTGGTTTGAGGGATCCAGCAATAGGAATCTGAAAGACTGAATAGCAATGCAAAACTCTGTTTTCTGCTCCTCTTTCCTCATCCCCTTCACTTTAAAGAAAATCAACCACGTGTCAAGTAAACATCAATTATCTCCCTAAACTCTTCTGTTTTCCTGCAATTGATCACACACCCCGAGTTAAAAGTCTTGTCAGTCCTTGCTGTTTATCAAGCTTGCTGATAAAAGTACACAATCACAGACACAACCACAGACACAGACACTAATTAACAACATTCCATTGTGCCACAAATGAGAAATGCCAAGAGATCTACCTTATATCCTGCCCTGCTCCTTCCACAGCTCCCAGTTCACGAGCACACATGCACACAGACAGCAGGCAGACAACAATATACAAAGATAATGAATGGGTCTCTAGTGTTTCAGATTTACCTACAACCGTGTCCTTCCATCAGAACTTTAAGAGTGTTTTGCTTCTGGCACTAGCATTAGCAATCCCACAAAAAAAACTGTTAAGAAAAATGTTGCTCAACATTAGAGAGAGTTAGAAACAGAGTAAGGAAAATCTGGGTGCTTCCCAGGAGCACTCTGTGCATTACTCATGACTACCAGATATTTTACAAACTGTGGATCACGTCGCTGCTGCCAAAGGGTTTCGCAAGTCTCTGACCACAGAGAAAACAAAACAAAATGGAATATCCTGGTGAAAAGAAGGATACCTACATCTCGTGCATCAAAGACACAAGCTGAATTTGAAGTAAAGGACATGCATCTGGAAAGGGCAGATTTGGGGGGTGGGAGGACAGGGTTAAATGCAGATAGACCTCTAACCGGTGAAAATGACATTTAATTTTATATCTAGACTATCCAGTTCACAGCCCTTTCATTCCTACTGTGGGAAAATGGGAATTGGGAAAAAAAAGTCCCCGAGGAGGCTCTTTGCATTCCCTCCTCTTCTGTTGGTTTTGGTTTTCAGGGCTTTTTGTTTCATTTTTGTTTTGGTTTTGTTTTTTGATTGTTGTTGGTTTGTTTGGGTTTTTTTTTACTTTAAAATCTGTGATGACCTAAAGAAAGTAACAAAACTGCATCCAGTATTTTAAAAGCAGCTTTCCCTTGGGTCTCAAAACTGCATCTGTTCCATGTGCACTGAATTCAGTAGGAATACAGTGTACAAGATGACTAAAACATCAGAGTCTGCAGTGAAGGACAGCAATATATAAAAGTAAATAGAAAGGAAAAGCCATTTAAAGGTGAATACATATAACTTAAAGCTGCTGCCTGGTAGAGTTAACTTTTCTTTCAATGTTTCTAGCCTGTTTCTACACCATTTTTATACAGTTTCTACTAGAGCTAATTATCCCAAATACAGTTTATCATTTAGCCTATCAACTATGGCTTCAAAGGGGCATTTCTATGTTCAGCCTCTAATCTTACCTTGTAGGCAGCTTGTCTCATAAACTGCTTTGCAGGCTGCTTCCAAATAGCAGGCACTGTAATGACCCATCTTACTTCATTGTTTTCAAAATCTGAGCCTCCTTGGTCACTGAGCTCCTAAGAAAAAAGGAAAACAGAGGTGACTGGAAAATGATGGGTGTCAGCTTTATAAGAAAACATTATTCTCTGCTGGCTCCAGTAACAGTAACTTTTTCTTTTCCGTTTTTTGCTTTTTCATCAATGTCACAAATCAGAATTACTGCCAGACTGTCAAGAATGCTCTACGGTGCCAAAAGCTGGGATTTAGGTTGATGTCTTCTCAAGGAGGCCTACAGAAAAGTTTACTGCTTAACATAAAGTAGAAAATATAGTTTTTCCAAAAGCAGCTCGTGCATTGCTGAGTATTACAGAATATTCATGTACATTCTTAGTCACAGTGTGGGGTCTGTTGTTAGCTTGAAGAATTCACACTTGCATCTTGAGTAATATGCAGAAAAAATATTTCAGGTATCACCAGTGAACATTATGCTTTACAATCTGGATTTTTCAATGACTTCTTTATACATCATTTACCTTTAAATCAAATTTTTGCAACTCAGTTAACAAGGGGAAGTTAAACCCTATAAAAAATGACTGACTCCTCCTTGAAAATTTTGCTTCAAGCAAACATTCAAGACTAGTTTAGTTCTTTTATTGTGCCTTTCCCCCCCCCAAAAAAAAAAACAGGAAAGTCTGTATTGCATTTGCAAATTAGGTGATATACTGACGTGTTTTGGGAAAGCTTCCAAGTAAAATGTCACTACCATATGTCCTACCTAAACTTCCATCCAAACAGGGAAAGGTTCAGAAAGGTGAACAACGGGCCTTTAGAATGTAAAAAAAAAAACCAAAAATAGTTCTGCAAGTGCTGTGCCAAGGTGTTGTGTTTGTTTAGCTATGCTGCAGCTCAGAAATCCGTGCTAGAAAAGTAGCACCTTTATCCTGCACGGGCCACTAGGAACAGACAGATCACAGTCCAAAGCAACAGGTCATTTACATTGTTTGTCTTAATTAGTTTCAGTGGGAACTCACAAATCACAAGGACTTATTTATTTACACCAAGAAAGGATGTAGCCCTAAACAGGCAGCACAGCAACTCTATGGGACTGTACCCTACACATCTCACAGAGAATAAATTAAACCCATTCAAAAGAGTAGGTTAGTTTTTTAACAAGACTATTTTAAACAATGCTTCCTTGAAGATTCTGACCTGACACAGCAACTACTTTGCTTACGTTAGCATTACAGCGGTGCACTTGAAGACAATCTGTACTTAAATCACAATTGACTGTTTACATGAGATTCTAGATCTCCAAAACTGTTTACTGAAAACATGTGTATCACAGGAGAACTAAAAAAATGGAAAATAAAATGCATTTTCCTCACCAACATAAGCCACAGCGAGGGAAAAATAGGCAAAAAAACCCCCATAAAAAATGCAACATAAATGGAAGCAGTAGATCAGAACACAGTATGACTTCACAACTGAAACCCCAACAGATGTCTGTCTTTCTGGTTCTCCCTAATGCTTATTAGACTTTATGCCTAAGTGTGCCTTCAGGATCAGGGCAACCAAGTAACATCTCACTGCACAGTATGAAATCCAGCCCTGCAAAGGGTGAGCAGAGGCCAAAATACCACAGCCTATTCACAGCTCTTTGGCGCGTGCACTTACAGTGTAACTGCATGAAACAGAATAAAGGAGTGCTGTGCACACGTAGTTACGTTGGTGCCAGAAAATGAAGGCAATAAATCTGTGCTAGTGCAGAATTCTAGGTAGGCTAATACACTGAACCCCTCAGAGTAATCAAGAGGTCTGTACAGATGATTGCACTGCCATAATTACACTATTTCCACTGAGTTAGCTGGCTTGTTAGCTGACTTCCCTTTGCTTAATCAGTGAAGACCAAGCCAGGTTGGGGCAGGAGACATCAGTAGGTGCCCATCCTATTGCAATTCACATGCCAACTCTATAACATGAGAGAATCTTGCATGAACACAGACAATCCATTATCCCAGCAGCAGAAGTGTAGGAGACAAGGACAGGACCCACTCACAAATTTAATCACTGAGCTTCAGCTCCTGTACTTCTAAATTTTTCATTCAAATCAACATTTTTTCACTACAAAGCAGTAGAAAATATTTAAGCTGGTAAGAAGATATGCAGAACTCTGCATCACAGTGATACACTTACTGTTACTGAACCAACCTTTCCCTGTGCAAGGGGAGATCACTTCAGGCTATTGTGAGCTCTCTGGAGTTCACAGCCTTCCTAAAGTTTCTACAGCTGCCTTGCTTTGTTCCCATCAAACACTAGTAAGGTCAAAGCTTGGGAAGACTGGAAGTGTTAAGCTCACATTTATTGCAGTTTTAAATACAGAAATCTAGATAAGGAAGCATTACTTTACCTTTAATGCCTGTTCCTTAAAGAATTGCAGAGCATAAGCAAATATCTCAAGTGCTTTGACTTTTTTGCCATTTGCAGCTGTCAGGTCTGTCTCCATAGTAAGATTCTACATGAAAGAAATTAACTGGAAGTTATTAAAAGGAAAAGATAAACATGAAATGAATTCCCACTGCTTGAGGAAAAGGAATTCTTCATTATCCACCTGGTTAGGAATGAATGACAAAACTGTTCTGAAAAGGATTTAACTCATCACTTGAACTTCCTGGAGCACAGCATTTGTTGCTTATTACAGACTTTGTTTTTAAACACCTTGCATGTCTACAGATAACTGCAGGCAGAGAAAGAAATACGAACTAAATATTAAATAATTACAATAAATATATTTGTAATTAATTGCAACAAAGCTGCATGTGCAAGATATTTAATGCAAATTAAGTGTTAAAAGCATAGATTTTTGGCTTTCCAACAACAATTGAAACCATAAAAAACCTCAATACAGAAAGTACTGACCAAGTCCCACAACTCTAGAATGGCTTAAAGACAATAACACAATCAGTGGGAATAATGTCAAATTAACAAGATTTGCATTTGCAGTTTCGACAATAAACTGGGTAAGTTTTCTCCTCTCTGTTAAGAGTTCAGTATGGCTCTTATATTCCATTTCTCCTAAGTACATTTATAAAACAAACCAAGATCATTCTGACTCCCTAGATACCTATGGGTTTCACTTCAGAAAATTAGGACATGAAGATCTAAGCAAAGCAGATATTGAACTTTCTAAGATCTAGAAAGAAGGCTGGCAAAACACACTTACCAAACACAGTGAGAAGCAAAACAAATCACAATGTTAAATGAAGAATTGAGTTTCATTTACTTCATTTGCTCTTTGCACTTAGAGCTGCTCCACAATTAATTAACAAGCTTTAAGCAAAAATCTAGTACCGTCCACAGGATGATAATTTAAGTAGCAAATGCACAATTATATAAGAGATGGTTTATTACTTACACTAGTAGTATGTAGCTTCATCTTAAACTTTTCAAAATACAACCAGTGCTTTGATTCAGTGGGATCCAAGTCATGGTAGAAATCTCTTGCTGCATACCCAAAGCTATGAAACTTTCTCTCTGGTGTTAGGAGGATTGTTGTTGGTGTCTTCTGGTTGGATACGCCAGGATCTCCACCTTCCCATCGTCTATCCAACAAGTGAAACAACTTCAGTAACTGATACTGATAGCAGCAGAAAAAAATTGTTTACCACAAGCAAACAAGCTACTGACAGATTGCACACACTGCTATTCCCCTCCAAAGACACTAATTACAATCCTTATCATATCAAAACCAAGTGTTTCTGTTCACATCCAAGAAAAGAGGGCTGTGATTTTAATTTCAAACAATTCAATAAATTTTGCAGTTAGTTGTATAAATTTTAAGGACAATAATACTCCATCTTAAATAAGAATACAGGTTCCCTGAAGTAAGCCACATAGAATTATCAAGGAAACAATGCTACACTTATATTTTCAAACTAAATATAGATTTGTAATAAATACTGTAAGTAAAAAAAAAAAATCAAGTCATTATCAAGAACACACTGAATGAAACTGCAATTCCTCAAAACAGCCCACACAATTGTCAGTCAGACTCCATGAATGCTTAGTTGTACAGCATATTTTTCCCCATTTTGAATGAAGGACCTTTTTAATTCAGCTAAACACCTCTGCAGAGATATTTAGAATATCCCTGCTTCTGTCACAGAATGCTCTCTGAAGCCAGACAATCCAGTTTGACCAACACCTCTTCAAGTGCCTAATTTCCTGGACACCTGAAACTGTGAAGGCACATCTGCAGATGCTGAGTGCTCTCCACTGCACTTTCCACTCACCTCAAGTTGATGGATTTTGTGTTTCAAATGCCAAAAATGTTGTAAAAATTTCCTGTGTAAAGTAAGGCAGACTCCTCCAAAGAACCTTATAGGCACCAAAGCATCTCCCTCACCACCATCCATTAAAATGGTGAATAAAATTATCCTATCAATATTGTGAAAATATCTTCAGGAAGTCCCAAAAAGCACAAAGGTATTAAGGCAAAAGCAACAAAAGGCCTATTTCACAGAATGGATAAGGAAATAAGAAAGAAGATAAAATTTGGGAGCGACCATTAAACGCAGCAGGGACTGTGGGGGAGGCACAGTGGGACAACATGGTCACACAGTAGAAAGTTGTATCAGAGAGACAGATGTGAACATTCTAGTCTTCTCACTTCTCCATCACACAAAAAAACCCAACAACAAACCAGAATGAAAGAACAAGAAACCTGCATTACTGATCATCCTCACCCCATATGCCAGTATTTTCAGCATTGGAAACAAATACTTATCAGAAAACATTTTATGAAAAAGGCATCAGTGGAAAATCTGCTTTATGCTGTCAGACATAATGATAAGGCAGCTCAAACAGGAGCCAAAGTAAGACAACACAAGCAACTGCATTCATTATTAAACCACATGTTGATTGCTTTTTTTCTAAAGATAGCAAAACACACTTCCGTATTATACCACTGCCAAAGTCCTTGTTCTAAAGCACAAAAACACTGCCTTGTTCTTTGGTACTTGTTTACATGACACAGGAGTATTATGTAGAAAAAAATTCTTTTCCATTTCACTCTCAGAAACAGTTGAGCCAATTGATAACTAACTGACCTCCAGACCAGGTAGAAAAGTGACATGAAAAAATGCAATCTAAGGGGTTAATACTTGGCAAAGTAACAAGGACTGGGATCTTCTGAAGTGCTAGGGATTCTTCAGATCATTCAGCTAGACCAAACCAGGCAAAATTTGCCCTTTTTTGCACCCGCAGCAGCAATGGCAGGCAATCACATGTCTATAAATTTGTTTCACTACAGAGGGCAATTGCACTGCTCTGAAAGCAGAAATAGCATAATGAGAAATGGGATGTTTTCCACCTTCATCCACTTGGAAAAACTCTCCCAAACCTCTCTAGTCCAGCTGCTCAGCCCCTGAGCTGTTATCAGCTCACAATGCTCGAGGCAGTTTCTTTTAACCTGCTGCTAAAGCTGTACTAGGTCAACTCCAAAATCTTTGAGTAGGTGTTACAACAAACATGGCTCCAACGTGAAGAAGCTGGAATCCCAGAGCCCATGAACAGAAAACACTGCCTATTTCACCAGAACATTTAAATCTCACAAACAAGCAGAGAATAGGCAGACTAGTATCGTTTTCACGTGGAATCACTAATGATTCATTCTGAGTCACCAGTGGGAAATTCCATAAAAAGGTCGTTGCTAATAACAATACTTTGTTTTCTTTACAGCTAGGTATGTTCTCTTTCCAGACTGAGTACACTTAAAGCACAGGTTAAATGAAGACAAGTTGATGCTGAATGTCATGGGCTGAAACTTCAAAGCCACCTAGAGAACTGGTGGCATCACTTCCTGATGAGTTTCTGACAGAAACTACACGTGGTGATTGCTCAGCAAGTTTTAAAATTCTCAGTCTGTATTGCTGTTCTGTCACAGAAAGAGCAGTAAGGAAACAGAAGGGGAAGTCTGACTTTACCATTTACAAGCAGAGCTTTAAAAATATTCCTGTGTGACATCTATTCTAGACAGCAGCAGCTAAAGGCAGGTGTGTGGTAACTCCTGACTGTGACACTCTTCTCAGGACAAGCCCTGGCTTCTCTCCAGCCAGAGGACACTTCTAGTCAGCAGGGATAGGATTTCAACACTTGCATTGCAGTTCCCTTTCATGGTCCAAATGTTTCAAAAAATTGTAATAATGGTCTTACGGAAAAAAAACCAGAAATGCCTATTAAGAGTATGGCCTAATAGAAGACAGCAGTACTCTTAAATGCACATGTGGGATATCTTCTCAAAGCAGGGTCAGAGCTAAAAATCTACTCAAGGTAGCTTTCTGCCTAAATTCAGACATATGAGACCCATTCCTAGGCTGATATAAAGTGGAGTATCTCAACAGAGCAGCATAGATCCATTTACAGCCACAGAGGATCTGGCTGTATATTAATGAAAATAGAGACAAGAGGAAAGGGAGTGTGGAAAGGATCACAAGGTTATACTAAGGTTAGAGAAATGCCCTTTCTTACACATGAATCTGGCTAACAGGCAGAGGAAAGGGAGTGATTCGTGCAGAGTGATGAGAATTTGATCCAGAGCTGCAGCAAAACAGTCAGGGAAATGAAGCAGTGGGGTCATCAAAATGCAGCCAAATGCCACTAGGAGTGTGTATGCAGAAGAAAGGCAAGCCTCTGTCTGCCAAGAATTACAATCAAACAGGGAAGAGATAGAGAAGGAAAAATCTGAAGGTTGAGGTAAAGCCCCACTGAAAAAAAATCCCACCTTCTCCCTCCTTCCCAAGACAGACTGCAATTTGTTTCATAATCAAATGCATTTTTCCACTTGTGTTTCTCCATGTGGCAAATACATTGTTTGTTGCTATTTAAGCAGCAGCCAAAACATTTCTAACTCCATGTAAGTGCACATAAATCAATAGGAGTTTTTCAGAACTGTGTTAGACCTCATGTATTACCTCCAAAGGAGGCATTAGCTCCTAGCAGGGCACCAAACTGTCTACCAGTTACACAACTAGAATCACAGCTTTGCTGACACCACAGTCCAGCTCAGTACTAAAGCCCTGTGTGTTCACTCTCTTGAAGCAGGACCTTGTAACTAAACCCATCTTGCCCTTCACTGAGACATCTACAGAAAAGCAGCTTTGTTAAAACACAGACAGAAACCTAAATGTCTGGAAAGGATCAACACTTAAGGAGGGAAAGCAGAAAAAACGCTGGGAAGCAAGGAGGACCATGCATCATGGGTATGCTTTATTTTAATGTAAACATTCTCGTCTAAGGGCAGGAAGTTATATTTACTCTGCTGAAATATTTGTAAATCCTAGGACATGTAAGCTTCATTAGATACAAAGTTACAACTTTTGTATACCTTCTGAACTACTGAAGCCTTATTTTGATACATATACCATACTTTAAATTGAACTACATAATTTCATTAATATTTATATTTAAATACTTATAATAAAAATATATAACTATATATAATTATTATATACATTCTTTCATAAGTCAGTTTCAGCTGTACCTTCCCCCAAATCCTTCCCAGCCAGCAATGCTTACTTAAAAAAAAATAATAAGAAAAAAATCATTGTTGGTCTTATAATATTTTCCATTGTTTGAAATAACTGTTGGAAATCTGAATATATTTCCTGCAAAAATATGCTCCTCCCTTCTGGTTGGAAATATATGGATTAATTTATTTAATTTCTTTTCATATCAGTATTTCATATAATATCTACACAGGTCTGAAATCACAATCATGTTACCATTATTGTGTAAGGTACAAAACACAATGTTTTGAACCATCAAATGGTAAAATGCCAATTAAGATTTGGAATATACTCTCAGCTGGCCACTTGGCACCTAGTTTTCCATGTCCCCATGATCTACAGCAGGGAAGCTTTGTATCCTGGAAGGAGTAACTAGTCTGTAATTTACTGCAGTGTAGTGTAAACCCAATGGCAAAAATTGGGTCCTAAGATAAAATTTTGAGTGCAAAGTGCTAAAAGGACACCCTTGGAAGCAGCAGGGATTTCACATGGCAAAATCTCCACAGAGACAACAGGACCAACACAGCATACAGGACGTAGATTCACTCAGCTAGAACTTCAGAGATGCCATCCCTCATTTCATCCAACTTATTTAAGAAATATTATTAATTATTTGCTGTTAAAAGAGAATAGAAGTCAATAAACATGAGTTCCAGCTCCATAACCTTGTAAGCTGGCTAAGTGATGAAGACATGCCTGTCCTTTGACATCAAGCACGATGCAGCTTCCTCTGCTGTTTGCCAAACAATAGGTGGATGGGGTGCAGAAAAGGCCTGGAAGCATTACTTGTCCATACTGAAAATGGTGGCTGGCTTTGCAACTGGGTGGGCTAATACCATTCCAAAATTAATGTCCCTTTAAACAGGCTTTCACATCACCCAGTTGCACTAAATCTCTGAAATAATTTCCAACCATATACAAATCAACTATGCAGGGTGACTGCAAAATCAATACTGTCTGCTGAGATTTAGAAAGCTGCATTCAGCCAGCATCTTTGCTTAGAAAAATTACAGTATATCACCCTGGACAGCAAGTTAGCCTTTTTGCCCTTTTGTTCTCAGTAGTAGAGTGCTAAAATAGTACATGTTACATGCTGTAACAGCAGCTTTGTTTAGAAGAACTTCTACAGCTAAGCTTTTCATACATCCTTTGTTTATGTCCTCTATCTTGGTTTGTTACAATATGGGTATTTTAAAGATACTTTAGTGAGCATTAATAACAATAATTATTATAGTAATAAAATGGTTGGCAGGGTGATCCTTTCAAGTACCTACCATTATAGTTTCTGCATTTTTGATTGCATTAGATTTATATGCATGGATTTATATTGTGTTAATTTAATCAAGAAATAAAAAAAAACCCAACACCTACATAACATCTAAAGTCTGTCCCTTACAAACAAATAACACAGAAGAGATTTCACATCAAACCTCAATTTTCACATTCATGCCTTTTGATTGCTTATTTCCTAGCATCACTGGTTCACTGTCAGAGATTTTATTCAAATTTAATGCTAAAAAGCTTAAACCAGTCAAATGAACTGTCCATTTCTGGGTACAAGTAACAAAGCACTGTACACACAGCTGTGTACAAGTACAATTCCAGGGGACAGGCACCTCCTGGGAAATGCCATGACCCTTACTTAATAAACGTGTGGCTTCCCTCCATCTCTGAGATAAGGGCATCTAACTTAATTATCAATGATTCCTAAACAATTCTGCTTACTGATCCCTCCTTTCACTCAAGTCACCTTGTAAACTCAGAAAAATAATTGAGAGATGACACATTCACATTGATTATTAAAGCAAATTTGAATATAATAAGATGCAACAAAAAAACATGAGAAAGGTCCACACTGTGGCAAAAACAGAGAAATCTAGACAATTCAAGGTTCCTGGATAAAATACCTATAGCTACTGCAGACAATCCATGTTACCACAATTGAAACCTAAATGCTGCATTGCAGCCCTTACCTCATTACATGAATACATTCTGGCTCCTTGGTGAAGCTGTAGGCGTAGCCACTGGATGTTGTGCCAAAATCAATAGCCACAACAACAAGAAATAACTGTTCTACAGCATCTGCATCAGAGTCCTTCTGTTAAACAGCAGAAGCAAAACACACACTGAGTCACTCATGAGAATAACTAACATGTCTTACCCTACAGGATTTCTGCTCTCTGAAACGTGTATCTCTTCAGTGGAAATAAGGACTTTCTCAAAACTGCACTTGTGACCAACACTGAAAGCTCCACATCCAATAGGAGTGGAAATTCAATACACAACTCAATATATTTGCAGGAGCCTTTTATATATAATCTTCCCAATCAAGGGTTTTCTTGTAGGGGCTTGGTCTGTGTGGTCTATTTGGTGGCTTTAGGACTTACATATGTCATAAGCTTGAACCTGAGGTACTACTACCATTCCAAACTAATGGAGACAGAACAAGATAAAATGCAGCAATAAGTTTTATACCCAATGATAATTATTTATTGATGAAGAATTTACAGAACACTTATTTTATAAACACTATATGCATTCTTTCCTCCTGTCTGTGTTGAGTTCTCCTCCCTGTAATCCTGCAATGTCTGAAAAACTCAGTCAAGGGCAACGTGGGAAACATTAACTAGGAGAGGTGGAAGAGTTATAGCTCAAACCATAATGATGTGATATAAAGTACAACGTGAATAAATGAGGAATTGCACTACTCCCCAGTAGGCTGTTACCTGACATAAATCACATATAAAGGAGGAATAAGTAATGAACAGCATGGTAGTACAGTTCCCATGCTGATGGTAGGCAAAGCACTAAGAGCTTAGCAGGACAGGAGAACAAGCTGGAAACTCAAGTGACCAAAACTTCCCTTAGGACTATGGATAGCATAAAAGGGATCAATACGTGAGGAAATTACAACTTTCTTAAGAAATTACGTCCGACTAAACAGGCAGGATAAAGTAATGTTACAATACAGTATATATTAAAAGTACATTTCTTACCACAATATGTGATGGAGACAGAGGAGTAATTCCAGGGTCTCCCAGACTTTTGGCTGGTGATGAGTAAGCAGATGTGGAAACTGCATCTGAAAGGAAACAAAAAATTCTTCAGTGTCAGTAAGCTGAATGAGTGGGACAGGAAAGTTGCTTTGCACACTGCTACACTATTTTCCTGTTGTAACAAATCTGCTAATAATAAAGCAAATTTCACAGCTGCCATGTAAAACACATTTTTCCCCCTTACAACCTGCTAAGACACAATAACTTCAGCTTTGCTTTTAAAATGTTTGTCTGACCTTCATGACTAGCTTGCATTCTTTTGCTTATTACATTACCATGCATAATCTTAAAAGTCTTCCTAAAAATATCCAGAAGTCATGGATGAGACAAGACAATACACTCACATTAATGGCCCAAGTTTTAATGTGTTAATGCAGAAAACTAAACACAAACTGTGAGATTAAAAAAAGACAGACTCATATTAAGGAAAAAAGAAGAGTTTATACCAATTTGACAATATAGTAAGAGTAGGTTGCAATTATTCCATCATGAACCCTTAATCTGAAACTTTCCCAATCCTGTCTGGTTTTCTTTTTCAATACACTCTGCATTCAAACATCTTGCAGCTGTTAATATTACTGCAGGACAGAATCCAGCTGGGAAAAAGGGATGTATTATTAACAAATCATCAAATAAATATTTCTACTCTGCATACAATACTGAAATTTCATTTAAAGAAACATACACATAGTGCATAATAGTGTTTGTCACTCATGTAGTGTTTTTGCTTTACCCCATTGATGACAGAAAAGGAAATGGCTTATTAAAATAATTAAGTACTGATGACTCAGATTTATATAGAATATACTCTCTTTTGAAGACTGCAATATTTAATAAAAATGGAATATAGAAAATAAGCCACACACCCTGTGCATTTGCATCCATCCCCAAATTTAAGCCTTGAGTTTACTGAATTCTCTTCTACAGAATGCAAGCTACTTAGATGTAAAGCAGAATTATTTAACAATTCTCTGCATATCAATAACCATATTAAACATTAAAGAAAATTTCAACATATCACCCACTTGGATGCTTCACACAATAAAATGCATATTTATGCATAGCATGTAATTCCTAGACACAATGCCTGGATGCAGTCCTGTGTCAAGTGCTCTAGGTGATCCTACTTCAGTGGGAGAGTTGGACTAGATGACCTCTAGAGATCCCTTCCAACTCCAGCAGTTCTGTGATTCTGTGAACTGACAAGTCAGAGCATTATTCTAAGATTACACAGGAGCTGCTCTCCAAGCAAAGACCTTCAAACTACTTAATAAAGAACCCTGTTGCTCCTGGTACTCAAATATATGTTCTTCAAGATGCAAAAAACTCGGCAGTAGGCAACTATGGGATAATCTGCCCACAGGAAAAAAAAACCTTCCTCCAAATCTTAATATTGCTCTTACAGCAATGTTTATTTCTGTCCAAGTCATAACATATTCAGCCTGATCTTCAGAAGAATTTGCAAAAGCAAAATATTCACATTTCCCATACAAGTTCTTCAAGAATGTCTTCTTTTACTCGTGGTAGAGTACAAAAAGCCACAGGCCAAGTATGAAAAGCACAGAATCTGCTCAGTTCATTAAGATATATTTGGATCAGATGATGTTAGAGCCTTCTTTGTATAATTACTTCCTCTTTACAAAACAGATTAATTTCTGTACCATCAACATGGCATTTTTGTAGAGTGGAAGAACAATATTTCAGCACAGGAGAGATGATTAGTAACAAAGCAGGTTCCTTGCATTCTGCTGTTACTGCTGACTGGACCTGAACCACCAACTACTGAGCAGACCAGGAAGGACAACACAATAATGACTCAGCATCTTTGGAAACTGATACATTTCCCCCACTTAGGATGCTGGCTTTTGGAGAACAAAAATGCAGACATCAAATCACTTTCTACGTGTTTCACTTTCAGTGTTTCCCCATGTTACTAATTCTATTTGCTACCTGTTTCAGCAATCTGTTTTTCAGCCTGTCTTCAGTTATTAGCCTGGGGGTACCTTGAAAAGTTATTTATAGCTCCATACAGAACTCAGAAAATCTGTATGATGGTATACACAATTTTTTTGTGTCTCAGAGAGCAGTGATTAAATAACCAGTGCAATATTCATATTCATCCATGACTGTGCTAACTCAGATGATGTTCTATAGATAATTTATTCAACCCAATTAACCTGTGATAATCCAGAGATGTCAAAATGTGTACAAGGACACTGTCTCCAGAAGTATTAAAATATTTGCTAAAAAATAAAAAATGGTAAGTAGAGATCAGGTCTGCCTTAGCTGCCAGCAGAAAATAACTCTCAAAACAGATATTTTCATTTAAAATCTTTCAAATAAATTGTCCATTTCAGTTTCAGAATGCTCTTCAAAACTTATACATAAAGGCTGGATTTAAGGAAGGGCTAATTTTTTCTAATTCTCACCAACCTGCTCAGCTCTGCTGGAATGTGTAAGCTTTTGGTGATTTACCAGTATTTTTTGACCAGAGGAGAAAAAATCCTTCCAAACCCATGACCATTCTACACTGTGTTCATTGCTGCTTCTGCTAAAAGAAAATAATTCTTCAGCTAAAGAAAATAATTCCACAATAAGTCCTACCTTCCCCCAGCCTAGAGTTCTGTTGGATCAAGAGGGGAATATAATAGAAGGCAACACTACAATCTCTAAAGTAACAAACTAAAACTTTCACAAAAATTCCTGTTACAGTGATTCTGTAGAGTTCCTCTCACGTGGGCACAAGCAGCACTTGCATTGCACAGCAACTCATTTCATGAGAGTAGTAACTAATCATGTGCAATAACCAGGGTGGCTCTCATAGTTATATTGTAACTCCGCTGCTGAAAGAGGCCCTGACTTGGCCACAGAGTTTGCAGAGCTAAAAACCTGAATGGGTGCAGTTCTGGATACCGGGAAGTTAGAAAGTAATTTATCAGAGCAGTTGGCATGTGCCGAAAATGGCTTGTGAGTCATTCATCCTGGATTTAATGCCAAGAGTTCTCCTAACAAGTAGTGAAATTGTTTTTATAATCAAATGGAATTAGGGAATTTGTAACATTATACTATCTACTCTATTGAAACTTAAAGGTGTTAAAACATACTTATGTGTGAACTTCTGTATTTTGTCGAGTTAGTATTTGCTTGGGCAAAAAAATTGCAGGAAGAGCTGGATATAAAAAAAACTCTTATCTGTTCCAAGACAGAGAATGGGAAAAGGGTTGCAAGGAATGTGATTTGCAATCATGCAACAACAACAACAAAAGACCAGTCTTTATGAGTAAACTCTCCATCCTAACAATTTAAATATATGTCCTGTATAGTATCATGGTATTTGGAACAGTTCTTAAAAGCAGGATGACTTATTAAGGCTTCTGTAAGAAAAAAAAAACAAAACACAACTGAGGGTAGTGAGGCTCTGCAGAAAAGGGCCTGGGGGTGCTGGTTGAGAGCTGGATGAACATGAGCCAGTAGTTGGACTCAGAGGTCCTTTCCAACCATGACAATTCTGTGATTTTAGCTTCCCACACAGCTCGAGCTTCAGCTTTATCTCCCATGTTTACCAAGGATATCCATCTGTGTCAATCTACACACTATAAAAAAACATACAGCTAACCAGCATGATTTAAATCAATATTTAATTATTGACAAATTACATGCCATAATTAATTGAGGAATCTGATCTAGAATCCAAATTATACTAAGTCTTCCAATACTTACATCAGTACTTAAAATAATCTTCTATATGTGACACAAACTTTTCAATGAGAACATTAATGCTTATAACCATTAGCCTGTAATATGACTTTATATCAGGGGTTTTGATAATTAAACTACATCATTATAGAATGATGCAAGCACATCATTACAACTTCTGACTTTAGTGCTAAGGTAAGCAATTGCTAAAGAACATCTACTGCATTTTCAAGGTGACCAAAGGAGAAAGGGAAAATAGAGAAGACTCTTTTTTAGCTCTTTTGTATTTGCAAATTCCCAAACAATTAAAGAACTGGTGAAATTATGAGATCAGCACATTCTAGATTAATAATGAATTATGTCCATTATTATACTAGCTGCAATTGCTGGTGTAGCAGATTTAATGTATTTCTTCTTTTAATCTAAACACATGCAAAGGTTTTTTGGTGTGTTTTTTATGTAGCTGCCTGCACTAGCTAATCAGTTTAGTTTTTTCTGTTTTTCAGTAAATGATTAGCCACATTCCAGATTTCCAACTTCACTGATGATAAAACGCAGTGAAGGATCAACCTTTAAGTGTCACAGAATACAGAGTAAAAGCAAAGTCCACAGCATTTATAAAAATTCAGCTGATGCAGCGTGAATATTTCACTAATAGCACGTTCAGCTGAATCTGAATTTCTAGGAGATCTGGAGAGCTGGACCAAGCATTTATTTAATTAGAAAAATCAGTTATTGGAAGCTGATCTCCTCTGGAAGACTCTCTGACTGTTCTCTGTATTTGGGAGTCACTGCATTCCTATCCAGGACCAGATAAATGAGCTTTAGTGAACCACTGAAAGTATCAGACATGTGCCACTATGGTCCCAAGATTGTCAGTTTTAAGACAGCAGGTTTGAACCTGCTTTAAGAAGGGTGACTGCTAAACTTGCAGTCACACCTCACCAAGGTGATCATACTGAAACAAAAAAAAATAAATCTTTTTTCAGCAGCTACACAGAATCTTCTATTAAACTCAGCTTTTATTACATATTTAACCTTGCATAATTCAGCTACACCAGGCATCAGGAAAAATTTCAGCTTCACGTACTAGGGAAATAATTCATTTCAACAGTGGGGTGGCATGCCATAGCAGGGAATTCTCTGCTAACAGAAGGATCCCTGCAACCCAAGTAGTATGAAAAACAGATAAGCAAATGTTTTTTCAAGTGTGCATTGTCTTTTAAGTAACAATTCAACAAAAAAAGTAAAAGCAGAGGTTCAGGAGGCACGATACGGCGCTCAACAGTATAAAGCACAGACACGCAGTGAAGCCAGGGAAGGGAAGACATTTCTGAGTATCTCTCATGTCACTAGTTTATCACACAGAAAAGAAACAAAGGCAAAAAGAAGAAGAAATAAGATACCACACTCCAAGTTCCCCAGAAAGGGACTCATCATAGTCTGCCTCTCTAATGGCTCGTTTGCAAACTAGAAAATAGGCAGAATCACTAAAAAATCATGTCTCTGTAGAAATACACCTGAACATGGGTGTCTGCTGCTCTACCCCAATAAATGTATTTTCAGTTTATTTCTATTCCTATCCTGCCATGGTAGTCACAAACCAAACACTCACTCATTAAACTCTTCTCATGATTATATAAATCAACAATGGTATCAGTACCATTCCCTATTTCAGATCATGCTTCTAGCATTTTAGTAAGTGATTTCATAGTAAGTCATTTATTTTTTTCATTCCATAATATACAACACAATGAATTCCAGGCAGAGCTGAGCCTCTGGCTGAGCTTAAGACCTATATCCCACGCCCTTTCCTAGGTTCTCCCAAACTCCCAGCTGAGCATGCCTGCAGTACAATGCTCTGCCTCAAAAGGAAAGCTGCAGTAACTCTTTTTGGTATGTATAATGCATATCCACTGCTCCATATGCCAAATCCATTTAGCCTCTCACTTATTTGTAGGTGGATGCAGAGGGTTACTCAGGATGCATTAGACCTACTAAAAATGCCACTACTGCAGATCTTTATGGGTGCAATAAATCCAAGTGAACTGAATCTACCACACACAGACTGAGCATTTTCATGGATCAAACACCTGCACCTATTTGATGGCCATTTTTCTGGAATTTCTAGCCATCCAGCAGCTGGTGAGAGCAATTCCTATATGTAGCTATGATCTCAGCCTGGTTTCTGGTCTTAGCCAAATTCTTCATTTTCCATTCAGGCAATATCCCTGGGTTTTATGTTGTTTTAATTAAATAAATAAATAAAGATGCAATGAGTGAAATATGGGTACAGGATAGCCATCAGGCAATAAAAGAATAGAATTAAAACATTGTTTTTCACTCACAACATTGTATACCATTTTGAGCATCAATAATGCTGCTGAAAGTAAAGCTTGCCAATGGTGTTTGCACAAAAGGCAAAACTTTATCCCATTGCTATCACCTGGCAACTGCTGCATTGATGGAGAAAACCTTATTCAGATTTTCCTATTGCTGAGATTCTGCTTTTCATTAAGAAAATGCCACCACTTCCAAATGTAATATGACAACCTAGAGCACTTCACTTCAAATACAAAGATGTCCTTTCAAAATAATCATAGAACAACAGCCAAAACAAAAGTCAGAGAGAAGTAAATAACAAAAAACCCCATACTTAAAATATTCTTATGCTTAATAAAAAGATCTCACATGCCATATCAGAAGTAAGAACCTTCTGTTTCTACTGAAAGCAATGACACCACTGCTATTACCATCAATGGAACCAGATTTCTTTGTTTTAAAACGCCAGTAGGCATCCAGCTGGTCTGTGGAAGACTGCAATACATTTCCTTTCTATGAATACAGCCATAGCTAATCTCTGACACAAATCCAAGTTTCCTGAAACCCTTTCATAAAAGTTGGTCACCCAAGGAGTTGGTATTCATTGCTTTGATACCAATTAGAGAACAGTAATTTCCTAAGTAAAAAACCCCGCCTGATTCTTTGGATAAAATTCTAAAAATAAGACATGTTCCTCATTACAACTTTGACCTTTTTTCATTTATGCTTCTGCATTGCCTCCCATAATGATTACGATTTGACTGGAGGAATTACTTTCCCACTATGCTTTGAAACGTTTTAAGATAAATTAAGTGGGTTTTTTTATTTTACTGTTATGAGTTTCAAAAAACAATCCTAGGTTCATCTCATCACTTTGTGGATAATAGTAATTTTCCTGCACCTCACCAGCAAAGGGAAGCCAAAAGACATCACTTTTTTTCTGTGAACTTAATTTAAGATGAAAGAAACTCGCAAGAACTTGCAATAACCTTCTGAAAATGCCACAGGGTTATGTTCACTTCTCCACTTTTTTGACAGGACATAGTTTAAAATGTTTTACTTAGATCTGATCTGACCTCGGTCATGGTTGGTAAGCTGGACTAAAACAGACCTATTACGCTCCCATGCACACTTCACAATTGGGTCTGTAAAACCTCAGCTAGATCCTTCCCAATCATTATGTCTGACCTTAAAGCTGCCTGAAACTCAAACCCATTCACCATCTACACTCTAAGGTCTTTCACCCAGTTCCACCTTGAGTAACCTGAGAGCTTTCCAGCTCATGCAAGCAGTCAGCTCCCTCTTCCCTCCCAGTCCTGACATGGTTGCCACTTGCTCAGAACCTGCTCACACCCCACAGCCTGGGCTTTGGAGAGCTCACTGGCAGCACCTTGCAGTGATTGCTCTCTTCCTAGATTCCACCTCTTCCACACACACAAATGCCACTGCCAGGAGTGACAAAACTGATCCTGGTTTACATGTTGGAGAGGTCAGGCTGCATGTTCTGATGAAGGTGGGTTAAGAACGGGTTTTGCAGCTCAAAGTAGTGGAAGACCTCTCTGGGATCCAAATATTCCACAGATACACTTCAGTAATAGACACCTTTAATATACACTAACTAACCTCTTCCTTCAACAAGCTCTTCTACAAACTTGCTTCCTTCAGGCTGCCTTGCACTATTTGCCTCTGTGCAAGCACTGTTTTCTTGCATCTCTCAACTCCTCTCTTCCTTCTTCCAAACATAAAGACATAAGGAACAGAAAACAAAACACAGCTGTACAGAACCTATATTCTGTGAGAAGACACCTTCCTAGAAAAAGCTTCCTGCTGCTTCTTCTTCTCCATCACATCTCTCATCATCTACCTTAACTATTTGGTTCACTACAAGGTTGTCAGAAATGACACTGAATACCAGGACCACTTTAATAAAATAGAACATTTCTGATGCTCATCAGTTTCTTTGGGAAAACCACCACTTACCAGCTGAGAGCAGGCTGGTTGGTTGGTTTGGGTTTTTTTTTTCTTTCAAAAGAGCAAGATCAAAATATTACAGTTATAAAAATCCCTATTTTACTTCAAGTTCCTAATTAAGAACCATCTCAAAATGCAACTGTATCCTGAAAACATGATCCTAGATGGACTTTTCTAGATCAAAATATTCAAAGGAATATTATTCAGAGAGGGAACAAAAAAATTACTATTCAGCTTTTCCAGACCATATATCTAGCACACACAATAACAACCATTTGGGGGTACTTTTTCCTCAGAAGAGAATAAGCTCATTTAATTATCAAGTATTTAGAGACTCTTGAAGTATCTTGCAATGCATTAAGCTGGATGAATACAGTGACTCTTTTTTCTTGAAACACGAGTTGGCAAAAAATACTTTAAAATGTTTTTCTTCTTCATATTCACAATCTTTAGAAATCTCAAACATGGTTTAAACATATTTTGAGTTTTGACAAAAGGTAAAAAACAAATATTCCCCCCTAAGAAAGAATAAAGAAAATGCAAAGAAATAGGGAGATCAGACAAGAAGGATAGTCAAACTACAATAACTATTGCTACTATTCCTTCTCATAGGAACCAGCATGACTAATGCTACATAGAAATCCTTATATTCTTCAAGGTTGGAGAATACCAGTTATTACAAAACTGAAAAAATTCTGTCAAATTTGATAATTCATTAGCAAAGTCATCTGTGAATCCATAGACTACGGGTATTGATTTAGCTTCCAAGGGACACCTCATAGCTGAATCAAAAATAACTTTGTGTCTTCATTATTTTTATTTTATGTTATAGAAAACAGATGAGGTATCAGGCTTAAAGAAAAATACTCTGTGAGGAGAGAAGCTATGGAGAGAAGCAAGTAGATATTTTAATATTTGAAGAGGATATCATAAAATCATGCAGTCAGCAACCAAAATCCTTTTCCAGAGTTTTTTATAGTAGCTTCCATCCAGCTTACATTCAAATGCCATGACTATGCACACACAGAGAACATTGACCAGCCAGAAAAGCAACTAGAAAGTTACAGTGTCATGATGACAAGCAGATGGTACAGCCACAGCCTGCAAAGGCATTCCTATGGCTAAAATCATAATAGGAGCATAACTGAGTAAGAGAGCTACTACAAGAGGTTGATTTTTGAATGCAGCAGCCCCATAATGACAATACTGAAAGCTTTTGTAAACAGCATGCCCTGCCGTTCTGATTACAGCATGTGCTCCACTAAGGTATCCATGGAAACTTAAGAAAGAGATGTTAAATTTGTTGGACCTGTTTGGCACCAGGGAGACAGGCTAGTTTCCAGTCAGCCTGGTACAACCACAGGTATTTTGATTTAAAAAAAAAAAAATAAAATAAAAAGATGGAGAAAGCATCAAGAGTCCTCAAACAATGATGAAATCCACAAGACCAAATTGTCACAGGAATGCATTTCCCAGACAATGACTAAGAGGTGACAAGGACATACTTAAGAAACTGTGATTTTAATGTTGTTATTATCGCTTAACAGAGAAAAACAGCAAAACTGCTGTAATGAGGAGAGAGACACCCACTCTTCAGATCTCACAGGGAACAGAATAAAAGGAGGTGTGAATACAAATGCACAAAACCTCCCAAGGAAAGGCTGTGCAGGACAAGCAGGCATAGAGCGCTCGGGATTGTAAAACCATTTGACAGACTGCTGCAACTCTGGAGTGATCCTGAACAGCACTAAGAACATAAAATGTATCCAGAAACAGACAAATCAAAGCAGTGTTCCCAGAATATTCATGGGAGAAGGAAGTAGCATAAGGAGAATAATTTACCTCTGCCTCCTTCCCCAAGGAAACCAGTGTAGGTTTGGGTAAGCTCCTGCAGCAGTTTATCTTCAGAGAGAAAAAGTGAATAAACTCCTTCAGATGAGATGGAATTGCTACTATGAAAATCCATTCACATACACACTTCTTTCCAGACTTCAAACTATAAGAATTATGAAAAATATTTTTCAGTATCCCTCAGAAACTGCATTTGTAGAGCACAATCTCAGAGTGTTGACTCAGCCACTGAGGAATAAATGAGGTAAGAAACAGCAGATATAAGAAAAACCCTCTCCAGATCAGATGTACTTTTAAATTAAGACACCTTTAAAACTGATGCCTAGAGCCCTGCAAATCAATCATGAGAGAGAGACTAATTTGGGCCAGTGAGTACCAAATGACCCTCACACATGAAGAGATCACAGCAGCATGTCAATGATGGGGCATGTTGATGCAGCTCATAAAGCCACTTTCTGATGCCCTTGACACACCCTGATGCAGTCTGAAGGACATTTAGTCAAGCTCTTAGGAAAGAACAAAGGCTTTCTAGCCTGAATGCTGACCTCCATCTTTTAAGCATTTTAGTGTATCTATTTGCTTACTTATTAAAACTGACTGCATTTTCCTTTTCATTTACATGAAAACCTTTCTCAAATGCCTCCGAGAC
The DNA here is from genome assembly GCF_000747805.2 of Chaetura pelagica. Taxonomy (NCBI): domain Eukaryota; kingdom Metazoa; phylum Chordata; class Aves; order Apodiformes; family Apodidae; genus Chaetura; species Chaetura pelagica. Next base: position 918,464 of record NW_009954309.1, read on the forward strand.
AGACTCTGATGGAATTTCCTGTTTAACACCCATTACTTACACAGTTCCTAATCCTAATTTCAAAACACTGCAAAGTCACTGCTCAAGTAGTAGTTATGGCAAAAATTTAAAGCTCACATATATTTATTTTAAATGCATATTACTATGATTCTTAACAGCACAGCACATGGGCCATAGCTGACATATTTTGAGTAATGAGAGATACGAAATGCTCTTTTTAAGACAAAAAACTTGCGTGGTCACTGAGGAGGGGGCAGTTTCAGTTTAACGACCCAGGAGCCAGAATATTTGTCACAGTGAAGAAACAGAAGTCTGCAGGTATGTCAGAGGCATTTCAGATCACTGAGGCTCATACTTGGCAGCAGCATTCATCAGCCCAACACCAGCATCTGTGACCTTACACGACCGAACAGCTGCAGACTCTTCAGTAAAACATCTGTGAAGTGAATGTACCATTTACAAACGCAACCGATGGACTTCAGAGTTCATTCCTCAAACAGATTCCAAGTCCTCCTGCTCTCTCTCTCTCTATTTCATCTTTGGGGAAATACTGCTGAACAAGCATGCACGATAGTGATGCACCCTGGAGTATCACCCATTCCTTTTTTCAACTAGCATGGCTGTTTGATAGAAAAGTGACAAGTGCCTTACAGAAGCTGAGTAAGTAACCAACTGAAGTCATTTATGGATATGCAAAATACTCTGAAGATTTCACTAAGCTGTCAATATTCACTAAAATGTCAACATCTACTTAAAAAAAATACAAGGAATATATTCAAACTCTCCAAAAAGGTCATGTTGCCTCACTATCTAATTAAAATAATGACTGTTCTTGTTCTCCTGCTTGGAACAGCCTAACTTGAGTGCATTTTTTTTTATTCCTTTCACATTTCCCCTTATTGTTTACTCACAGGCAGCACAGTTTTTTCAAATACCCAAAAAAGCCAAGCTGCTCCTTCACAATACCTACAGACTAAAACAGCCACAGAGAGAAGTTTCTAAAGCCATAAATGGTGCACTCTTCGAAGTCAAACACTTGTGCAATCCCTTCTGACACATTGTCAAAAAGCAGAACCAATTCAGGTCCAGGAAATGGAGGGGATGGGATCCTTTGGATAGAAACAGCATATTTATTTATTTATTTATTTTAAAGGGATAGTTGCTTGGTACAATTATAGCTAGAATAAGTAAAATCATGGTAGAGGATAGCAAAAAGTGAACTAATTACCTAGAACAGTTTTAAAGAACAAGGAACTAGAAATTTTAAAATATTTGACCACATGTGCAACTTTAAAAAAAATAAAAAATAAAAAAATCCAGACTTAATTGCAACAGCAGATAAGGCATTCAGAAGGAAACCCAAAAATTTCAACAGCATTCCCACATAAATGGGAGAAGTTGGCCACGGCAAGTCACGTAAACTCAGTTAGAAAAATAAAAGCATATAGCAGTAAAGAGCATAAGATGAGACACCAGCCAACTCGCATATATCCCCAGCTACCAGTGACACAGCCAGAAAGCAAACTAGATCCTAAATCTTGGTATTTACATGCAGGGACCAAGCCTTCTGCAGCTGAGGCAGGATTCTGGTCTCCCTGCAAAGAACTGTCCTCCTGAAGGATGCTCTAACTTGAGCCAACATCTGAGGCTGTGGCTGCCTCTTCCAGCTCCTGGGGACAGTCATGTTAGAGAGAGAGATCCTGCTCACACCCTCTGGACTAGGACAAAGCCCCCTTACACCGTATGTGCACCAGCCAAAGCAGCCACACTACAGCTGACTGCAGCTTTAGGGAAACTTTGCAGGTAGAGAGCAGGGCAGCACTGTTGAACACCACCTCCATCCCAGTGGGAGTGAACTAAATATTCAGACTGAAAGCTTACAGAGTGACAGCACCGTAAAGGAAAACTTGTCAGCTGAATTAGCATCACCCAGTTATGAGCCAATGGCTTTAAAAATGCCCAAAGTCAGTGCAATTAGAAGCTTTACAGGAAGCAACTCCTGGGTATGAACAATCTCATCCAGGCTCATCCTAACTGAGCTGCAGATACCGCAATGCTGTGCTAACTGAAGCTATAAAAATGACTGGCAGGCACTGCATACAACACTTGGCTCTTTTACATATAGACATTTCTTTTACATATTGCACTATGCTACAATAGTGACTGCAACTCCAACGCTGTCAGTACAACAACACACACTAAACCACATTTTATCCCTGAAGCCTTTTTTTTTCTGACAGCTTCAGCATTCCAGTCCATGGAAAGAACATAAAGATTTCTGGCACAGCTAATGACTGCCTTACCACACAGTCTCCTGTATTCTAGCAAAATCCCTCCTGCACAGATCCTCCCTATGTGACAAGTTACTTGATTTCAGCATTGCGTGACATTAGCCTTGCAACTTTGCAGAAAACAAAACACACAATACCCTGTCATCTGGAAGACAAGTGAATCTGTCAGGCTGTTCTTCCCTTTGTCAGCTGCACGCTAGAAAATCATTACAGGTTACTTCAAACCTAAAAGACATTAGAGACATTATTTAGGAAGCTCTGAGAGAACGTTTAGACGGGGGAGAGGGGGCAGGGAGGGAACCCAGTAGAGCAGGTCATCTTCAATATTTAATTAGTTTTTAAGTATGGTCTTCACGTTTTTAAAAATTGATATTTTAATACTCCTTCATTTCATTGGCACCACATTAAGCTATTTTATTAAAAATATTCCCCCAAATCCCATTATGATCTATATAAACTCAACCTTTTAAGTTTCCTCGTACTTTATTGCCAGCACCTTAGGCTCAACATTACAGTCTCCTCAAATCTTTGCAGTATACACTGAGGAAGAAAGGATGGAGAGCTCAAATTAAACCAGGCTGAGTTTGCATTTCCCTGAGGGTTATTCACCCATACCATTTGTATCCTAGGAACACTTCTCCCTCCTCCAGTTCCCTCCCCACACAAGGAGAGACCACCCCTGTCCTGCAAAGGCTGTGCTATTTTTATCATCAAAACCACGGAATCTTTGTTT
>NW_009954309.1:922666-935560 GCF_000747805.2 Chaetura pelagica
ATAAATTACGGGACAAGTTTAACAGCATGGGAGGGAATGAACTCTCACCCATGCAGTCCTGCGGTGACATCGGGCCAGAATCTCCTGTTTCCAGTGATTTGTTCCTAATGAACTTGCCTCAGCACCTGGGAGAGAGCCCTCCCCATTGCCGCTTCATCTGTGATTAAGTTTTAGAAGTTTTCCAAAGTAACTAAGAAGCCGTTACAAATTTGTAAATAAAAATAAGGCTGGTATCCTCCCATGAACAACCCTGGAGCCTGAGAAAATGTTTTCCTGTTTTCCTCCCGTAGTTCATGGTCTAATTCTCCTTTACTTTCCAGCCTCTGTGGCTATTCACGCTCTGAAAGCACTGCCAGCAGTTCACGTGGAATAAATAAGGGCACTAATGCCAAGCCCAGTCTCAGCTCCTTGCTAACTCCAGGAGGTCACTGACATCTGTCACAACATAAAATGCACCCAAAGCTTCTCCTGAGTTGTCCTACCAAAGCCATCACTCACACAAGCCAGGATCCCCGTGAAACAGCCAAGGACTAGGGAATTTTGAAGCAAAACCCCAGACACTGCAGGTGCATACTCAGCACCCCTATTTGTTCTCCGATTTCCTCCTCTCATGCCATTAGCTCTGTTCCCTGTAAGTTTTATTCCCTCTGATGACTGAAGGTGTGGCTCAAAAGTTAGAATTAAAGCAGTAAACTGCTTCACATCTACACACCTAACTCATCTCAAAGGCCTGCACCAATCCTGTACGCTCTAAAAAGAAAACTCTTACTGAAATCCTCTTGCCCAGGGGAAAAGCTGAACCAGTCCACTTCCCACAGGCAGCAGCACCACAGGATTTTCTAACCTGTTGAGGAGAAGAGAGGGAAGGACCATGCAGGGACAGTGGAATAGCAGCTCACTCTACCACTCGTGTTGGCTGGAAGCTTCTATTCTTGTGGGATAACCCAGATGATCTGCCAAAAGCTGAGGACAGCGTGCATTGGGACAGCATGCATCAGGATTGCTGCTTCCTGCTCTTTCCTCCACACCAAGCCAGGCAACAAAGAGGAACATCTGGCCAATAGCCGGCTTTAATGACATTATTTAGAGTCAGCCTGAATATTTATGCTGTCATTAAAAAGCCTCGGAAATCAGAAGCCAAACAACTTTAATACTTGGTTTCCTGACAAGAGACTTAACATAGCACAAAGTTTTGTGCTCCAGATTAAATGTACTTCAATTGCAATTAGTCATCGGCTTTAAAAAGGCATTGAGATAATTAACAAAGGCAGAGGAAAAGAAACAATCAAGGAAAACATAAATACACATCCAAATCCTATACTTTTTTTGAGAAAAAAAATATTATATGCAGTCTAATTTGCCACGATCCCTCAAGCAACAAGGTAACACAAAAATAGAATTTGTTTGGTACAAACATCTTTCCGAATGTCAAGGCAGTGACTACATTATTCAGTATCAAGCCAGGTTGCCTAAGTTACACACTCAGCTGTAGGTGTTTTGAATAATGCAAGAGAATATTTGAACGCACGTGACTGCTAGTTTCAGAAATAAGACCCTTTCCCAGAGAGCTTAGTATCACTAATGAGAGGAACCAACTTGAAAATGCATTTAAAGTAAAATAAGATTCCCAATCTAAAATACAAAACAAAGGACTAAGGCACCTTGATTTTTTTGTTTCGTATAGATCAAAATTAACTATATAGATATAAATAAATCCTAGAAACATAATGTATTTTTTTCATCACCTCTTTCCCTTAGAAACATAGTAAATTTCATTAGAAAGAAAAAAAAACCAAAAACAATTTACCCTATCAAATGGTAAATGAGCCTGCTCTGGGGCTGAAGACTTTATTTTTACTTATTCCTTAGGAAGTCTGTCATTTTTATGGTCATTAAGGGTTGAGATTTTATAAACCTAACAGGAAATGAGTCTAAAGGTAATGATTAAAATGTAAAAATACTGCAGATAGATTTTGAAAAGGACAGCACAAGTAAAGTCATCTACATTCTCTGAACATCTGCTCCTACAAACACCCAGGTGAGCTAGTTAGCTTGTCTTCTATGTAAAGTTCAACTTTAGTATGGATCTGCAGAGGCCGTTTTGTCCCCTCTCACTGAATTAACATAACCTGGCTTAGTACATTGCAGAAAAGTAGTAGCAAAAAGGAAGAACCTTTTTTTGACTCTGAAACATCAAAGTGGTATTCCATCAGACAACCAAGACACCCATCAGTATTGAATTCAAGCACCAAGCCCAGTACTTGTTCTGGTATTACTCTGACTGTAGGGAGAAGCACAATTTCTGCAGTAGCTTAGGGCAGACCTCTGCTTCAGTTTCCCTCTCAGGCATCTACTTGGGACTGAACATCTCTCAAGCACAACCAAGAGCAGTGATTGAATATACTGTATTTTGCCCCTGCAGAGCACTTCTTACCCCAGAAAGCTGCAGCCTCAAACCATTCAATTCATCATACAAAGGGTTTGGATGCACTGGCATGAACTGACAGTACAAGAATAATAGCTAGCTAACCCAGCTCTTAATTCAGCAGAGCTGAATATATGTTATCCATTAGCATCAATCAAAATTTCATGAGAAAATTGAAGATCACCACAGTGCCCTTTCAGGGCTGTATTCCCATGTTGTGAGAGCTACACAAAACTGTGGCTATTCAGGGAGAAGAGCTCTGTGCTTCTCACACACAATTACGAGGGTCTAAGTGAGGCACTGATGGGGTAGTAGTGAGAATCAGTGAGCTGTAAACACTAGACACCAAGGCCTGGAAGAAGTTTGGTTATTTGAATACTGTTTTCAGTGCACCTGACAGCAAGGTGTACATGTTATTACAGCCACAGAGATCAGTGTGCCACTGAAGTCCAACACCCAGCCCAATACCAGTACCAGGGAGTGCTGGTTCTTTGAGAACCACACCACATTTAGAACAAGGGAAAGTTGGTAGACACCCCTCATCAAGCACTATGTCCATCTGTTCAATTCAAATTCCTACGGTAATGGGTTCATACTTCAAAGTTTTCTCTTGTTGGGGCATCTCAAACCTTTCCAGTGCTGCTTATTGGTTCATGTACTAAAATCTTTGAAATTATTTTTATTACAGAGTCAACTAGCAATCTGCTTCCCTAGATGCAGTTGCTATCTTCCCATTTCCTAAAACAGCCTTTTATATTAATACTCAAATATCTGTAAAGACAAGAACAAAAAAAAATAATCATCACAGCCTTTCAATAAAGCAGCTTATTGAGCACATAAGAATTTAAATAGTTTCTTCAAAAGGAACATATTACACAGTTTTCACCTGTCTTTTATAAATTTCTCATTCCAGGTATCCCAGCATCTGTTGGAAGTGCATCACTTTGGGAACAAAGCCTGCATAGAATTCTCTAGAATTTCACAGCAGGATTTTTATTATTTTTATTTCAACAAACCTGCTAGGCTGTAAACACTGAAAGTGGGGTTCTGGTGCTCACAAATCTCTGGCAACACATTTACTCATTTGGAGAGTACCCCACAAATGCAGAAAGGGCAGCCCAGTGCTCACCACTGCTCACACCCTTTGGGTTTTTTCCACTTATTTTACAAACCATACTACGTAGATATGTTGAACACTGAACATTGTCCAACAGTCCCATCATAGTCATGTTCATGGATCCAAATGGACTGTGTGCACAAAACCAAAAGACAGGTTCAGTCCCAGAAAATTTCCACTCATACTGTATGTCCTGAACTCCTTTTTTTCCCAAAATTCACCCCCGTTCCTTTAATCATTTAATACATCCTCCTAGACGTATTAAAACCAAAACCAAACCAAAGAAAACTCAAACCCAAAATAAAACAAAACCCACTCAGAAGAAAAATATTTATTATATAACTCTATGTGATCATACCATCATCACCCTTCAAATATGAACCCATCTATATAGATTAAATGCTAATCTGTCAAGGTCTTTTTAAAATACCAACCAGATTGTGCATCCATAGGGGCTTGCTTTACCACACACTTCTTATCACTTCAAAAGAAGCAAAGCTGAAGGGGCATCAAACAGTTAGCTTGGTTTTGTTCCATGGTTCCTGTGAATGTGCACACTGCTTAAGAGAGTGCAGAGTGTATTGGCTCCCACTTTAGTCAATGCAAGTGGCAGATTGCTCAGGCAACACTAAAATCAAAGTTTTTGGGCAGGACAAAATTTTGTCTACCTTATTTCTAATGGCCTCTATTCCAGAGAACACATTGTACCTCCAAGGTGGCATGTTTAGGTATTGGGTTTAAATAGGGGGGTTGAACTAGACGACTTTTATAGGTCCCTTCCAACCCAATACATCCTATGATTCTATGATTATTGTTCATACCTCACTTTGCAGACTTTTTCACTGAATTAAAGAGCATTACCAAAATTGCAACGCTATTTGCAGTGCAAGTAATAATTCTGTCCCTTAAAAATAACCTGTACCAGCCTGGGTATACTGAATCTAACAATATCAAAGGGAAAGGACTCAGAAAATTATCAGCCTCAGCAAGTGACATAGGAGTACATTCTCTCATTGTGTACCTGTGATACAGAAAAATGTCATCACAGACATACATAGAACATGACAGTTACCAGGCTCCTACCTAACTGCTTTCTGAAGCTTCCTGTGGTTCAATTAAATATTAGAAAGAAAAGGCAGCATGCTGAAAGATAAGCAATTTGAGTGATATTCAAAAAACTTGCATCCAAAGGGAAAATCTGAAACTAGACTTATATGCAGCTCCCACAGATTGATCATTCATAGGAAACAAATATTTAGGTTTCCTGTAGGTTTAGGTCAGCTTAATGTTTGTTGGGGTTTTTTCCCAAGACATTTGAGAAACCGTGTGGAGAATATGCAAATATAATAAAAATGCCAAGCCAGGTCTTCCAGATTAATATGGAGTGAATCCAAAGAGTGGGCACCACAATGTGCATTGGATGTCATCAACCTCACCCTGAATCTGGGAGGCAGAAGAGGTCACACTGAGGCACACATATATAAAGAGAAGTAAAAGAAGCTTAAAGGCCAACTGGAGAAACACAGGCTAGCAGTCATGGAGTGAACAAGAGAAAGAACATGATCAGTTTTACAAGAGACTACTTGCAGTATACAGAGGAATCTACACCTCTACCACCTAATGCTGCACAAACTAGAGTAAATCTTATGGAGTTCCACTGATCTCCAACTTCCATCTGACATGCAACAGGACTGGGACATTGTAGATCTTGAGGGGAAATAAAAAATAACCAAATGTCCTCTGACAGTCTTAAGAGATGCCTGGTGAATACAGACAATGTTTTTTAATATTATAAACATACTTTGATAGGTTTTACAACCTTTAAAATTTCATGTCTATGAATGTTACATGATTTCAATTTTACTTCTAAGAATATTATGCAAAAATAAAAGTCTAAACTGTTGTAAAAGACATTTTACAAAGATATGCCTTAGAAATGCTCTTGAAACACACATCTGCAAATATATGTGATGTTGGATTTTTTTTCAGAGCGAAACTTTTTTAAAGAAGAATATTGGATAGAAATTTATATTTAGAACATCAAATGGTACTGTTTATTCAGTCATTGGGAGAGAAAGCATAGTAAATCACACAGATGAAATAGAAAGGCATATAGACATCTGACAGACATCTAGACATAGAGGAAACAGGTATTTTAGCATGGATGCACTGGTTGACATATGTGCTTATACAACTTTTTTTAAAATTCCAGTAACTCATTTGTTAATTAAATAAAAGGCTAAATCATCACTGTGATTATTTCATTTACTTTTGGTTAAAAAGTCTGAAATGAATGGTGTCTTAAGTATCACTAAGATTTTCTCAACATTGTGATGTGTCAGGCCTCTCTGTACATTCTTTGTTAACTGCCACATACTTCTATTTTTGGAATCTTTAATGAGGGCACACACATATAGATGAAAGTACATAATATCCCAAATTAATAGAGGGAGATTTTCTGCTCAATATCTAATTTCTCTCACCACACGTTACTTGAGACCTCTGATAGTTTTTTTCTCCCTAATCGCTACAGGGATGCCAAGTCTGTAAGATTATACCACTCACCCTTCCTGTAAAAACTTTCTGAAGAAGACACCAATAACAGTTGTTGAAGATTTCTAAACATGGAGTTTAGGATGCTGAAATAAAGACTATGAATCAGTAAGTCACATTATTTCTGCAAAGGTGAGGAATTACCATGAGGGGTTACAAGGAATTCGAAAGTCAAATTGTATAAAAAGTAACAATGCAACAGTCATATAAGAAAGACATGACTCTTAAGAAAAGTAGTTCATCTTGCACAAGATTAGCACCACTGAAGTATGTAATATATTTAGCTTCTATAAATGAACACTAAATTAAATATAACTGTTACATAAAAAATAGAAGTAAAAATAATCTATTTCCTGTATTTACACAAATGTAAATGAGAATAGTTTGTCCCTGACTTCAGAATTTAATAATAGAGGGGGAAAAAAGAGCTCTAATGACTTAAAATGCAATTTAAAACAGAAATTCAAATCTTGCTTTGATGAAGCACAGTTTTAAGTTGAAGCACAAACTGCACCAGAATCTTGAAACTGGCACATAGAAAGCAAGAAACATGCTTCCTCTTATTAATTGTGTTGGATTTGCCTGTGGTATTTTCAGTAATGATTTATTATTTTAGTAGTCTTTGCCAGCAGAAAAGAATGTTGTTAAGTGTTTAGCCTAAATTATTACTAAACTGCTCAAGTCTGGTAATTCAAAAACCTAGGAATTTGTTCAGGAGAAAAAGTAATACTCCCTATATGTTGCCACTTTGTTAAAGTTAACTACCATAAAGATGATGCTTTAATCCCTTGAGGAAACATAACAAAATCCTATTAATTTGCATTTTGATTAACAAAAGAAGAATCACAAAGCATTGATAGCTGCCTTCGTACTTTGGGGACTACATAACAGAGGCTTTAACAAGGCCAATGTTTCCAATACAGATTTTTAAACTAGCACCTCATTGATCTGTGCAGTTACAAAAAAACTGTCTTCATCACCAGAATGACTGTCACGGAATTTGGATTCAGATATTTTAAGATGTCTGCTACACAACAGAAGTTTGGGGTTGTTGTTTGTCCTTTTTATAAAAAAAAACAAAAAACAACAACAACAACAACAAAAAAGAGGACACAATGCTCTGAAAAGGAGACCTGATTGCTTTCAGGACCTTGCAACACCAGCAGATCTCAGGAAGGACGTTTGGAAACCCAAACAGAGCAAATGCACTGAGATTAACGTGTCCACACCTCAGATGATCTTTGTTCATCCAAGGTCTCCTGGCCTTGAAACACAGGGGGAGGAAAGTAAATGTAGGTGTTTCTCTAAACAGCTTTGCAGGCTATGTGTGTCATATGGGCAGGGTGTAAGAGCAATAAAAAAAGTCATCACCACAAGAGACTGTGTTTGGTTTGTGCAGAATGGCAGCATAACATTCCATACAAAAATAAGCACTCGGCATGTTTATAAACAGTGAAGTATGTATATAAATACTGTTCCAATCCATTTGACATCTCTTTTCCAAAGGACTATATTTTTTACCAAGTCCATATTTTCAGTCCTTTCCCATAAGATTGCACATGACTGCTCTGTTATTCAGAAAGTAGTGACCTTCTTTCACTAATACAAAAAATGAGCAATTTTAAATTTGAATGTACAAAACTACTGCCATTAAAGAATAATTTAATGCAGTGCTCAATGCAGGAGCAGTCCTCCTCCTGGAAAAGCCTTCTTCCAAAGAACTGGAAAAGAAGCAGTCAGAGATTACAAGCCCGTATCAAATCAAATGGTTCACTAACATAACTGTAGTTATGTTAGCAGCATAAGGCAGTAAGGGTAGTAGCATAAAATAGATCTTCAGACTGAATGACTTAAACAACAACAGAAATAAATATGAAGGTACTGCACAAGAAGCAGAAGGAGCACACGGTGAGGAATATACAGCAAGGAGTGCCTGCCGAGAGAAGAACAAGCACAAGGAGATAAGAGTAGTATTTTAAAAACAAGGTCATTGCAGAAAAGGTTTCAGATTCCAGTCTGTGTTTATAGCCTTTGGTGTCAAGCTGTCCAAGAACAGATCCAGAAAGACTGACTTTTAAAAGTAAATTTTCTCTGTCATTGTTTTTCTCACCCGGGGTACTATCTGTCAAGGCCTATAAACTTCACTGCAGATAGATTATGTTAATAAGACATGAAATACTGTACATAGCTACAGGGAAGGTAGGGTGCTTGTATCAAATACATCCTCCTGTTCACCGATGCAAGATCTGAGGGGAACTTCCTGCAGATAAAAGGGTTTGGAATGACATTAATTTAAAATTGCATTCCCAGTCATAAGTGGACCAACGCAGACAATAGGCATGTAAGCAGTCCAAATCTTGCCATGAAAAACTATTTATAGTCACCTTTCCTTCTTCAAACTCTTTAGTGCTGGATATTTAATCCGTACAAAAGCAGCACCCTTGATTTTAAAGACAGTCTTTCACAGGCATCCATAACTCATTTTCCATAGCACTGCCTGGGTATTGTAAGGGCTCAGTCTCTCTCAAGAATTAAGTCAGGGAAAATGATAGTTCAGAAGTGGTCACTAATTCTGAGTGGTTAATTTTAGATTTTCACAGAATCTAACTTACTGCTGCTTTCTCTGAGATGCAACTGCTTAACATCAGAAAGAGCCAATGTCCAGTGTTTAGAGCACTCAGAGATAGCTATATGCCAATCTTGATTTTCAAGTTCACAGAGGCATCTAAACCTCAGTGAAATTTACAGGAGATAATTGTAAAATTGCTTTTCAAAGCCAATTGGGAAGCTATTTCCATTTCTAGGTCTTTTGACCACCTTACTGGCACAAGCATTTTGCCCTGTAATAGATGTTTCTGTGTATCCATATGTTCGCAAGATTTTTACTCTGTTTGCAATTGCAACGATTTTTGCTGGAAAGAAAATTAAGTTTGCCTTGAAGTAGTTCTCTTAAAACTGCATCTTCCTACAGGTATTTGAAGTTTCAAGGACTTGGAATGACTGGATACATATAGTTATCACAAATAAAGAAGGAAAGTAGTTGCCATATGTGAAATCTTCGACACACACGTGTATGTAGAAACAAGTTTTATAGGGACGCATCCTCCTGAGGTGGCAGTTCCTTATTTTGTCTGTTTTTTACAGACAAAAATACAATTTTAGATGAGTAATTGCAGTCATAATTCCCTTCAATTCACTGCTAAATCTCCTCATGATAGGCTGCTCTGTTTGTAATGCTTCTGCATTTGGCTGGCCTGTCTCAGCTGGTACCACCGAGAAGGGGCCCTAGGTAAGAGTTATGGACTGGTCTCATTTTAGGGCCTTGTTCACCAGTCAGGGACCATTGCTTTCTCCAAGGCCAACTGGAGCATAGTTCTAAGCCTGTGGGTACCCGAGTTCCTGCCAGCTGAGAGATGCTGGTATTCTTTCACAGCCAATAAGGAAGCTGCCTGCAGCTGCAGCTCAAGTGGATGCCTTGGGATCTGAAGCAGGATTTTAAAGTACAATTTTATGTGATTCCACTGCTAGTGCTCCAGGATCCTTTCAGATGCCTTGTGCATACCTAAGCCTAAAGGTGACTTGCTGCCCAGATAGATATTGTGGAAGAGAGAGGAACTTGTCTTGCAGTACAAGACAAAAAAATTGACCACAACTTCATACCTGTTGGCCTGACATCCACCCCTCACAAACCTAAAACCCAAAAAATCTCTGCTAACAAGGCCCAAATTAAATTCTTTGCAGAATTTCCCCAGTAGAGGTTTCTCTTCCTACTGAAATAAATAATTTCTGCAGAAAAATCTATGAGAACAGAAAAATATTACACTCTAATGAAAAGCTCAAAAGGTGCAAAAGATTAAAATTTAACACATATCCATTAGGTCATGGTTCCTAATTCCTTGTACCCAACTCCCTCAAGGTTTAAACTAGGGAAGAGAAGGAGGGTGAGGCAATAAGCCTGTATTCTTGCTGTTACATCAACTTCTGCAATTAGAAGTCATCCAGACAAATGTTTTCAAAATCCTGTTGGATTCAAACTGTTTGGGACTTTGAACACTTGAATCATGCTCTTTAAATAAGGCAGCAAACCTAAAACCTTTCTACAGCAGCCAAAGTTTCTAATGATTGCAGTGTACTTCTCAAGATACCATGTACTACACTAATCTACTCAAGAGGTGATGGAGGCACATAAAACTGTGTAAGGCCAGCATCTGAAAGGAAAGGTTGCACACTCTTGGGCAAACACAGATGATAAAAGCATTCCTGACAGTTGTTGCTATCTAAGCATTCTGCAGCAGCCAAGGACATCTTCAGAATGGCACAATATCATCTTCAGAAACTCCACTCTCATTATCTATTTTGTTTATGCAGTGCTTGTTTTGTCCCTCAACAACCTTGTGTGACCTTCTTTAAAGCAAATGGAAGTTAAACACACTCGGGCAAGAACAAAATGGAAATCAGCTCCTTACAAAACAACCATACACAGGCTCTGAATTGACAGACCAACCTGAACCCCGTAGCATTTTTGGATACATATCACTTGGATTTGCACCTCCAGGCCCCAAAACATAACATAGATGCCATTAGAAACCCAAACCACAATTTCCAACATGTTGGAGATGAATTGGATGCATCTCAAAAACAGAAACAAAACCACACACAGAACCCAAATGCAAGATCAACAAAAAAATAAAAATAAAGCTAAACCAAGTGAACATTAGTCTGTGATCTTGCCCTTATATTTCACAAAAGTAACAAAAGATGCCACAGCTGCTCAGACCAAACCCTCTTTGTCCCAAGGCCTGAATCTGACAGTAAGTTTGTATCCTTAGCTTACCTTTTTTTCTTAGGAATAACTGAAGGAGCCTGGAGGCTTCAGTCAGCGCTCTCTACAGAACCCGCAGGCTCTCAGTGCCTGACAAAATATTCTTCACTTATCAGTGTTACTTTCACTGTACCTGCTTTTTGAACATCCCCATGCATGGCATAAAAGGTAAAAAAAAAATTAAAATGTGATGACAGGAGCTTGAGAAACACACAGCCAGTGCTTACAGTATAGATAATGACACTGTCCCAGCTAATTAATTTGTGCTCTTTGATGTGACCTTTTTCTTCAGCCAACTTAATATGCAAGCTTAACTTTGCAGAGGAAATCAATCAAGTTCTGCTTACAACTCAAGTATCAATATGAAGCAAGTTTATTGTTCTATTCCCCCTGTTACAGAAGCACAAAGACATTTATTTTAGACCAACAACACCATGAAATCCAATGTATATCTAAAGTCAGACACTAGAAAAGCAGAAAGATTACATTTTATATTATCAACAATGTCCCAAAATCACACAAGGAAAACAAACACAGGGCAGCTTCAGAAAGAATACTTTGAATATCCTGTAAACACTACTGACATCTAATTCCAACAAAAAAACTTGCTGTCATGGGTGAATGCATCATTCAGCAGCTATCAAGAACTAATCAAAAGTTTAAGAAAGTTTAGAAAACAAAGCTCAGATACAAAGCTATGTTAAACATGATGCTCTCACCTGGAACGCTGTGTTCAGTTCATGCTGTCATGGGAGGTGTGTAAAACCAAGCAGGGTTCAAAGTGCAGTATAAGAGACATTTTGCCATACAACAGGACATTGTTAAGATTGGGATTGGACACAGAGGACAAACAATTGTAGGAGAAAGCTCTGTTGAGACACAACTCTGCATAATCAAACTTACCAGGTTGTGTTCAAGGGCAGAAGACAGCACATTAATTCCAACATCTACCACAAGCCTTTAATCAGCAAGAATACTGAATAGTTACGAACAAGCCATGTAAGACAAGAAATTAGAAGACATGCTGCAAGGATACCCAATGGTGAGACAGAACTTTCCCAAAAAGATGACTAGAAAAGTGCCAAAATAACCATCTGCCCTACGATGCTCTACACCAGAATCACACACAGGTGTTAGCAGAAGAGGTGGCTCAGGTATAGAAATAAAATCAAGGATGATGCTAGTAACTTCCTTGTTCCTTGATGACATTCTAGGGATGCACTGGAAGCACTTTTGTGCAGACAAGAGACCCCTTTACTTAGGCCCAAGCAAATAACAGTGAATTTTCACACTCCAAGTAGGTCCAGCAAACTCTTGGACAAAGCTTTGAGAATGAAAACAAGCCACACATATGAACCAAAAATGTCTGGGATTTAGGGGTAGCAATCTCA
Source organism: Chaetura pelagica (assembly GCF_000747805.2). Lineage (NCBI taxonomy): Eukaryota > Metazoa > Chordata > Aves > Apodiformes > Apodidae > Chaetura > Chaetura pelagica. Next base: position 934,975 of record NW_009954309.1, read on the forward strand.
CAGGCATCTGCCTTGACATTTTAATTTCTGAATTTTATGACTAGCCTAAAGTTTTCATTTTAAATTATGTAGCTTTTACTAGCATTATTTATTTATTTCCCCCCCAACATTAGGATGAACAACATCTGTGTTCCAACTGTGTCAGGAGACTGGAATTAGGATTAGCAGTACCAACATGTCAGAGAATACAGAGACTGAAGGCATGACATAGAAGGCATAATATGGTTGAAACTGAAGTTGAAGTGCTACCACAGAATACAGAATTTCTACCTTGTAACATACCATTAGTATTGTCAATCTTTAATCTTGTGTATTCTTTCTTGTGCTAAATCATTATTATTTAATTTTATTCTGCTGATAATCCAAATCTGATGTCCTAATTACATATTCTGGTAGTTTTAAGGATTTAGGGGTGTAAAATAAAGGACATGGCTGCATCATGTCACAGAAACTATTCATCTTCTCACTCAGAACACTATTGTCAGCTCAGAAATGCATCAGAAAGGTGTCCACTGTTTTTGCTACCTGCAAACTCTCACCAGTCAGAGACAACAAGAAAAAATGTATCAAATAACTGTAGGAAAGA
>NW_009954309.1:935806-938090 GCF_000747805.2 Chaetura pelagica
AGGGAAAGAAGAGTCTCCATCTATACATCAATGACAAAGTCTGACCTTTCTTAAACAGACCTAGAAGATTCCCTGTGTCCATAATATATTCATAAATACACATTTTTCTGTATAGAAAAGATTTTCAGAAGCATAGGGCAGATAAACCCCAAATTCTCACCTTCTTTTGGAAAGAAGGAAAGAACTTCATGAACTATTGCTTTTGTTTTTATCAGATTATTCTCTTTCTTTTGGTGTCAGTGCAAGCCATTCTCATCAACCTGTGAGCTACTCTTTTGAAAAGGAATAAGTGTGATCAAGAAGTCAGGAGCTGTTTAGATATTGTCCTAAAACTGTTTATCTACAAGGTCCTGAATGAAGGTCTGTCCTTCAGAACACAAAAGGATCACGCCCCAGTTTTTACAGAACTTCCCTAATCATGTTCCATGTACCCAAGCTAGTTTTCATTGAGAAAATAGGCAATAGTGTCCAGAGAGTTCTACAGCTGGAACAATAATCTTTTTGGAAATTTTTTTTGTGGCGTGCAGGCAGGGAACTGAGTCTTTTGAAGAAGGTGACCTCATGGGCATCACGGACAGTAGAAATAAAAAAATAAAAGTCCTGTGGGAGTGATATGTAGGAAGGAAGGCATTTAGTATTCTTACTCCTTGATGAAAGGAGGGGGCCCAGTACCATTGCTACAAATGCAATCACATTGCAGTTTTTTGAAGCTTAACTCCACCAACAAAAACCACTTCTTAGCAGATAACTCCTGAAGGCCAGATAACAATATTTGGCAAATGAAATGTACTGATTTCAAAGACAAATCTCTGCTTCACGTAATAGGTTTGTAAAAGGTCCTGAAATCATTGGTAAGCATTAAGAGGCATGACAAGTAGAAGATAACTCAGCTCAGAAAAGAGCTTCATGACAACCTCTTCTGCTGGCTTAAAAGTGCCCAGTCTTTTCAGCTGAACATATCCCACACCTTCTGCCTTTATCACATGGCAGGAGGGTGCCATGTGCTGTGACCTTTCCCCTGGCACATTGTAACTAAACATACAACACATCCATGCTTCTAGGAAGTTCTGGTTTCATTGCACTTCCACAGATCTATAATTGTCCATGGGAACTGAGCCTGCCCAAGGCTCTCTGGACTATTCACCCAGCCTTCAGCCTGTCCCTAAGGCACTATCAGGAAAAAGCATGGCTTAAACAGCTCACCAACTTTATGAACTGCCCTGCTGCACAGCTGATATCCCACTGGCTGGAAATCAGCAGTGTTCACCATAAGATATTGCACATACAGCTAATATTGACTGCAACCGTGCGAGTTCTTCCATTAACATCTGTGTTTACAGAATAGTCCCTAAAACCACAAAGCTGGGATTTTTCTGTGGCTCCTAAAGAAAGCTAAGCTCCAAAACCTAAGAGGGTATAAAGCTCAAACGCTTACCCGCCTCTGGAAATCTCAGCCAAAATGACCAGCTTGGTTTCCTCAAAAACAGCCCCTCTCACCCAGCTAACAGCTAAGACTCAGCAGGCCTCAAGCCAACACCTCTCCATTCAGAAGGGGAAAGGGAGAGAGTCCTAATTCTGGAATTTGTTTGGTACCTAATCTACTAGAACTCAACTGATCATCAAACCACGCTGTGACACTCCTTCCTTACACATTTGAAGAAAGGTAAATTTCAACAAATGTGGGCTGGGAGGGATGGGCTGTCTCCCACTTAAAACCTTCTTACACTTTTGTTTCACCTTGTTTTGCAGTTGTTTAATGCCTACATTGTGGATTATGGATAGGAATATTTTAGAACAAATAAATAAATGGGACAGAGCAATTTTGTGGTATCATTCTCCCCCTCACCCCTTTCCTTTACAGGAACAGCCATGTCCAGTGCAATGGGTACTTGACTTGGCAGTTAATGGCCAAGGCAAAAGGTCATGTACAAAACCTCAGCTTCCAAGAAGCACTCAGTTTAGCAGTTATCACTAATTGACACAGAGGAAAGATCATACTCTGAGCACTCAGACACTCCATTCCTTCTCCTTATCTGTCAGTGAGTTAACTGCTGCTTGTTTCTCCACCTCCAGAGAGGCACCAGCCACTGGTGAAACCAGAGTGCCCAACTTCTGAGACTCACACACATTGACCCAGACTTCTCCAAGTGACCTTTCAAAAGCCATTATGTGGTGCTTCTTACAAAACGCATCAGAATTCTCATCTTTCCTTGTTGTCCCTAATTCTAAGGCTAATCCAATTCTCACTATATGCAACAACAGATTTAATACTGACTTCAGCAGG
>NW_009954309.1:938347-961312 GCF_000747805.2 Chaetura pelagica
AATCAGCGAGTTATATTTGGCATCCAAAGATGAGCTTCTGTTCACAAGGTCAGGGAGTCCGGAATCGGGAAGAAGCTGTAACCTCTCCAAGTTACTTTCATACTCTAGGGTTAGTGGAAAGAAGTTTCAGTTGTTTCTCAAAGAGCTTCTTAGTGGATATATTTAACCAGATCCTTGGGAAAATCCTTCTTGTGCTAAAATTAGGATTCGATGACCCTAGAAGACAAAAATTTCTGTGACACTAGGTAAAAGCATAATCTGTGAAGCTGGTTTTCAGACTAGTTTAGCACACTCCTGGTCTTTATCCAACAATGCACTGCCATCGTGTGGTTCATTGTATCAACGTCAACATTTATTAAGATTCACGGATTAAATGCTCCTAGGATGTTTTCACAGATTTTTCATAGCTTTAATTTCTATTACAGCAATAATGCACCAGATTTATGCTTTCAGGGTATTTATTGAAAGTTTTTAAAAAAATATTTTAAAAAGGAAACAATCTGATTCCTCTTTCAAATTTGAAAATTTGAAGAGTTAAAAATTAACATTATTGAAAATGAACTGTATTTTGATTGCTTTAATTTAATAGTAGACTGTTTCTAATGCAGAGAACTGACACCTTTCCATTTTATTTAATCCAAAAGGGTGAGTTATTGGAATAACTATATTATTTACTGATATATTTATTGATCTCATTTTCTGTTGCTTCTCTGACTTGAGAAAGAGCAAACGGCTTCCTAGCTGTTCCCTCAATCCTTTTATTTGTGATAATGCCTTGCTGTCTTAACCCTAAATATTCATCTATGGATCCCAAAGGACCAAAAGCCTCCCATGAACTTCTGTTACTTTGCTCAGAGCTCTGGTTTTAGAGTTACATTAGAAAAGGTAAGTTCTTCAGAATCTTAAATTTAGGGGAAAGAAGTGCAAAGCAAACAATTCTTAGTGCACCTACCAATTGATCTTTCAACATATGGAACATTGAGACTGTGCCTCATCTTCTCTACTCCAGCACAGAAAGAAACCAAAAGAAACAACACAAACCAGCACTATGACTACCATGAGCATAACGTTCACAGGGGGCAGTCATTTCCTCTCTTTGAAACACTCATGCAAGGTCCTGGCTAATCCAATGGTAAGCAGTTGGCAAAAGTCACTTACTGTTTCCTTTTCTTCCCTGGAATCTTGTTTATAATAACTAATCCTGCTTTCAAAAACATTCACCTGGCTTCATAGTGCTAGGAAATCAATGCTGGCCAGGAAAGTCAAGAGTTGTAGGTAGCACTTTATCTAGGATGATACTTTTTTAAGGATTTGAGTCCGACGTGACAGGCTGTCACAGGCACAGACTGACAGCTGGGCACAAAGACAGTGAACAAGCAGTATCTTGCTCTAAAAGTCTGTCTTTACTCTTATTCACAAGGACTGCAGTAGGATCTCAAAGGGATACTCAGTTGTTGCTTCCAAATAAGCAACCTGCTTGGAGAAGATAACATTCAAATCTTATACCAGGTATTTGTTGATGTATGGCCATGGAAAAAGGTGCTCCTGACCCAACCATTATTGCAGTTACACTATGTCCTGGAATGTAGTCATAAATACTTTTCTGATCTAATGTCAATCAAAAATCAAATCTGCTTTCCTTCTGGCACATCTATATACACACCTGTCAAACCTACTTATATTCATGAATTTACACACATATACAAACATAAATTTACATGACCTTTATAGATTCAGTTTCCTTTTTCTATATAGTGTAGCTCTTAGCTGTCACACTCAGAGGACAGACATACAGGAATATCTCACAGGTTGTTCAATATGATATGCCATATACAGTATCACATCATTTCCTATTCTTCTCCTTAAAACCCGTTTTGTATAAAGAAGTCTTTCAATGATCCTCATCCTTCTCATTTCCCTTATTTAGATGTTTCCCTTTCAGCATCACCATACGTGCAGCTGGACACAGCAATCCAGAGGAGGGCGTCCTATTGCTTTGTATAGTGACCTGCTATCTCGGAGTTAAGTCTAACTTATCTGTGTGAGTGGATAGCAAAGAACACTGTACAGCACCGAGAAATCACCATGTACCACACACCTGTAACAGGAAACAGGCGAGTGCACTGAGCAAAGACACCCTGTATCCACCATCTCCTGGGTAAGTCTGGGTGCTCACTACATATATACACCTTAACTCTGGGTATGCTGCTTGCCTGGCCCCTGAACTCCGGGGATCTGGGTTCTCTCTTGCTCTGCCTGCTGCTCAGCCCCCAGAACCCCCTGCCTGCCCTTACACCCTGTCTCCCAGCACATCATGGACAGCACCTGACAGTCTTTCACTTGCTCTTCCCTTGACTTCTCCAAGAAAACCACCCTGTAGGTCTAAGATTTCGAAATTTTTCTTTTGCAGCATGAAAGGTGAAGATTTTGACCCTAGTTAACTGAGCTGCTAAACACCAACTGCTTCTGAGAATTTTAAGCCAAACTCGCTGCAAACCCTTATCTAATATTGAATCTGAGCCAGCTCCTACCAGAAAAGAGCTCCTATATCCCTTGTGAAAAAGACTGTTCAAAATTGGACACCCAGCAGGTCACGCCATCATTAAAAATAACTCTTCTGTAAAAAGATATCAAAACTGTCAAGAGGATGCACCCTAAAATATTATGAAATTTTTGGGACAGCAACCAACATAAAAAGCTTATCCAAGAATTTAAATTTCTGAGTTCCAAATGAAATGCCTGTGAATTCTGCCCTTCATGAGACTTAATTATCAATCCAGTGCCTGGGAAAAGCCTTAATAAATCATGAATGAAAGAAATGCTACCTCTGAATAAAAGTTCTCTTTTAATCAGTACCTTTATAACAATAAATTGTTCTACTAAGTTTAATATCTTCCCTCCATTGGAAAGGATTTTTATTGAGTGAAAGCTGGGATAGCATTCATGTCTTTACTACATTCTGCTGCTGTATTACTGAAAGCCAATGGAAGCTTTTGCATTGACTTGAGAAAGAATTGAACTTTACAGCTCTAATCAAAGGGACAGATCTTAGATCATCTTGATGAAAGGTAGGCATGTTGAATCGCTAAGTACACTTTTTGACAACTTCTGGTCAATTGAATATCTCCAGAAAGCTGTCAAAAGAGTAGACAATACATCTTTCAGGTTTTTTTAAGCCTGAATTTCCTGTCTTGATCTGTGAACTGTAACTACGCATTGTCAAACAATTATGACGTTTCATTCCTGTGATGTTTCCTTCCAGAAGATCTGAATTTCAACACCAGAGATGCTGGTGCTGTGTCTGCAAAGCAGCTTGCAAAGTGCTTTGAGTTCATTTCAAATGGAATACAGCATAGATTTAAGATGATCAAGTTGACCATGTAGCATGTGATACAGTCAGCATAATCAGTTATGTTTGACCAATGAAAAACCCTCCATCTTTCCATGATATTCAGCAGGTTCTGCAATTTTTCTCTCAATGGGAGACAAAATGTTAGGTTACAGAACCCTTAAAATTCGCTGCTGGATCTCACAGAATCTGCAAGTCCCACCCTGTGGGGAATGCCACTTTCCAGCAGTCACTACACATTCCCTGAAAGAGTTCAAATTCTTTACACCAATTGAATGCATTTCTCATCTGGTTTGAATGGCAGACTGAATGGAGACACTTGAGAGTTCTTGGTCGCAGACATTCTAATTGATCTCTTGGCTGCAGTATACTGTAATTTGTATGGAAATATGCATTGCTCTGTGTAGGCTGTCCTGCAGTGGACTAAGCATAGTCATGTCACCTAACAAGGGCACTTTATGAACCATAATTTTCTCTGTTTAAATTATATCTCTCAACTTAGGAGGTACATGAAGAACCTTGCCATATACACACACACAGGAGAGAACCTGTCAAAACATGTAGCTTTGCTAACATTGACTCAAAACTCGAACACTTAACAAGAGCTCCCTATGAAATAAAAAGGAAAGAGGCTAAAAATCGTATTTTCTTAGGCTGAAGTGCTTTCTACACTATCTGTAAGACAAATTTAGCTGGGGTGGTTGTGATGAAAATCTCATTAGGTAGGCTGGTAAGTTATGCATGCAGAAACAGACTTCTAAGGACTGTTCTGCAAAGAAGGGGAATTGGCAGCACTCAGAGCACTTCCCTTCCTACTCCTGGTGCTGCGGGATCTGGTGAATCCCCAGCTGTGCTATAAAGCAGACCTGTCAAGTCTCATGTACTGACTCATTCTTTTGTCTCACACTCTGTCCTTGCCAGCATTGCACATTTTTACGTGGCAGTACCATGGCTTTTCTCCCATTTTTGGATCCCACACATCTGATGCAGGTGGTCAGTCTGCTCTGTGATTATCTGACCAGCTGCATCTCATGTGTGGGTCAAGGAGCAAAAGAAAGGTCATGGTACTGGCATTGCAGCTGGGGAATGTGCTGTTTAGCAGGACCCAATGCTGACAGGAGCCCTGCTAGAAGCCATGCTCACTTCTTAAGGCTACATGCTGCAGGACTCAGCTCTTTAATGACTGGACATATGCTCATCACCTCACCTTGCACAGAAATGTTTGCCCCAGCACATGCAAACTCACGTGTCTGAAGACCAGAGACTTGAGAGGTCTGTACTTAAAGGCTTAGTTTTCTCATGAAATTTCTGCAGGAGAAAGAGATGAGAACTCAGAGAGCTGGCTGATCTTTCTTCAATAAAGCTTTTGTTGACCCTACCTTTTCCTTTATGCTAATTATTGAAGACACAGAAACAACCACATGAATTCTGATCTTTTTTTTTCTCCTAGATTTACAGAATATAAAGGCAATAAGGAAGTACTTATAGTGCAGGTAACACTTGTGAACTGCCTACTTATGAGTCTTTGTGGCAATCAAAAATTACATTTCATAAATACATGCTTGTATGCAGATACTTAAAATGAAAAAAGGTAAGTATTTCATTGCTGAGGTTTTAAATGTCATCCACCCAAAAAAAGCACTGTAAACATTTTAGCTGCTCTCAGTAGAGAAGGCCAGTGTCTGACCTATTAAAAGCCTCAAGGCTGCAGTTATTTACAAACTCTGAGTTTCTAGATTCTTCCACTTGTTTAACTCCATTCCTCATCATGAACCTTCCCACTGCATTACATTGATAGGTGTGTTGACAACAATTTTGGTTATTCCTTACATTTGTTTCTCTGGCCCAACTTTTCATCACCATTAGAATTACGCCAAGGAAGACCAAGAACTAAGAAATACCTCTATGTAGAGAGCCTAAATGTGGTCATGTGTACCATTTATTCCACACTGATGGATGCAGCAAGCTTCTACCAATGCACACAGTCCTCTGTGGCACTCCCATGAAACTAGTAATAGCACTGCATAAAAAGAAGCATAATTAAGTAGCACATTTTAACAATCCTCCTCACAAAACCAACGTGGCTGAGATAAAAATTAGATAGGATGTGCCTTTATAATAATTCAGATCTTATGGTTCATTTGATAGAACTCCCTTTGGCAGAATCTTCATTGACAACCACAGTTTGTTTAAAGCATCATATTTGTTGGAACACAGACATCTGTTCTTTAAAGCATTACATCTTTCACTACACATGAAAAACACAGTCCTCACATGTAAGGAGGACTTCTGATCTTAAAGATCGGTCATTTCTAGCACATTGCCTGGCTCTGTACTAGTCATGTGCAATTGCATTTATTCTTTATGTACTGAACCTTAAACATCTGCTAGGCTGGAAAATCTTTTGTGCATTTTTTTAAATTTCATTACATCTAGAGGTGCAAACACAAGAAAACATAAGAAACAACATACAGTCCACACCAAGCCAAGTAATCATACACAACTGAAGCAATACTGTTATTTTGTATGTGCCAGTGGATAAAACCCAAGGAGACATTCTGTTTAAAGTATAAATGAATGCTAAAATCTCTTTAATGGAATATGTAAGTTTTGCTGTCCATCATGTTAGGTATCAAGCAGTAGCAACATGTGTAGAAAAGTTTTAAAAATTAAAAGAGTCAAACATTTCAGGAATTCAAAGTATGCTTCAAAGACAGGTGGGTATCACTAAATGCCCCCCAGTGTGTGAGAGAACTGCATGAGTATTTAGAGAAATCATGAAGTATCCCCATGGTTAAGCCTCTGTAGCAGTCTATTGGCAACACTGTTCTGCAGAACGACATATCTGCTTCCTCTAAATATTTTCCTCTTTATTTACAGCATTTTCAGCTACTGTTATTGACTCCTATTTCTCATCAAAATGAAATTTAAAAATATTCCCTGCAGATATTATTTTTTTTCTCTATGGTCAAATGAACGCAGACATTCACGGGTAGAAAAAGCTGCCAAAACTCCATGTGAGGTCTGAATCCTTAGTTACCAGTTTCCACCTGAGAACTTGAGCTTTCCTATTCCCATAACTCCTTGATTTTATTTGCCACTTTTCACCCATAATATTCCACTCACTGCCTTTGATTTCACATGTGCTACCACCAGCTACAAGCAGTTTTTGCTACAGTTATTTCACTAACCCTAAATAAACTGAACTAATTCTTTGAAGTGATTGTACTAGTGTATCAGGCTGTATCTACCTCCCACAATGTGGCTTCACCAAAGCAAAACAGATGGGCACTAGCTTGACATATCGGCTGTACATGAAGTTGTATCCTGCATGGGCTTGGGAAACCTTATTAAGTTCTCCAGAACAAAACTTCCCTTCTAAAAACATTCCCACCAGTTCATTTCTCCTTTCTTAGGTTTTGCTCACAGCTCTACCAATAGTTCACAGAATAGCAGGTGTTGGAAGGGACCTACAAAGATCATTGAGTTCAACACCCCTGCCAGAGCAGGACAAAAAAAACCAAAACAAAAAAACCCAGGAAAAAAAAACAAACCCAAACACAAACAAACAAACAAAACTAGGGAAGATAACTCAGAAAGGCATCCAAACAGGTCATGAAAGTCTCCAGAGAAGGAAACTCCACGACCTCTCTGGGGAGCCTGTTCCAGTGCGCTGTAACCCTCACAGTTGATCTTACACATCTACTGTAACATCAGTGGAATGGGATCTACATTTCCAGTCATTACTTTTGAGTAATGCATCCACATGCTTCCCTTTTGATGGGAAAATGTTACTGGAAATGTTTGGTAGATAAGCCATCTTGTGTAAAAATCAATATTTTATATATCAGGTTGCCTTTGTGTCCCCTGCTCTACACGCATTAGAACTAAAACCAAAGGAACGCTCCCACTTCCCAGTCCTCAACAATCTTCTCTCCTTTTTGTCTCCTCTCCTCTCAGTATTTCTAGTAGGTTAAGCAATTCTCCCACACCAGCACAGGGGGCAACCACAAGAAAATCTCACTATTACACTGGGCAATACATTACAACAATAAAAGGGGCAACTATTTTTAGCCTTACTTGACTTCTAGATTTTCAGTCAAAACCAGCCTAATGTTAAGATTTTTTTTGTCAGACTATGTTCTTATTACTTTCCCATCATAACAAATGACTCAGATATTACATCTCACTCTTTATTAACTGATAAGAAGTTATTTTGGATGTCCAGTATTTTACTCAGTTTCTTCAAGACAGAATTAAAAGTTTCATTCTTGAAAACTTTCTGATTTTTTCTGCTCCCCAAAATTTATTTGGTTTCCTTCTGCTATTGAATATAAAACAGCTGAACAAGAAAAATACAGGAGTGAGAGGGTGCTCTAATGGCCAGGATTCATTAATCAAAGAAAGGATATCCATGCCTCCTAGAGGCAGGTTTGCAACTCAATATTTTACTACAGTGAATACTTAGCAAAATTGAGAAATAGACACACAACAGGGAAATTAAAAACAAGAATGTAGAGTCTTCTCTTTGTCTGGGTTTGATTTTAGCTTCCATTATTTTCCATCATTCTTTCAAAATAAGGAAAGAAACACCACATGACCCAAATTTGTACTTATTTCCATTTTAAAAGATACAATCCTATTTATTTTTAATACTGTGAAGACTAAACACTCAACTAACCCACTGTGTTTAGGTTTCCCTGAGTGCTTCACAGAGATTTGTTAAACATACAAAATAGCAGACAAAACAATGAAAGAGCTTGTTTCCCCAATCATTTTTGTTGAAAGCTACTTTGTATATGTTCCTATGCAACTAAAGTTAAGTTTATGTGTAGGTGTTCCCTGTTTTTACAAACTCTGCACTACTTAGTTGTTATAAGATTAAAACAATTTTCTCCCTCAGTAAATGCTTCCCTTGAAAACCACTGGAAGCACATAATTCATCTGTCCATTTATAGCTTCTATTTTCTTCCAGGCAGTGAGAAACTGCTGATTGTGATTGTTGTTTTCCCGTTTAAGAAGCCAGTGTTGAACAAGTGACAGATAAGACAATTTAATGTTTTGGTGACCATACAGATCAATTTTTCATGTATTCTGGAGTTTAAAAGAAAGAGGGGGAAATAATAATAATAAAAAAAAGATAGGCAACCAGGGTATGATTGCAGAGATTTTGTTTAGCAAATTATTCTTCTATACCCAGAAAATTTAACAGCCTCTCTCATTAAACCTGCAGGGAGTTTTAAGGTAGCTTTAGTTCTAATTTTTTTTTTTTTAAATTCACTCAAAGATTTTTGCCTCGAATCATTTTCTGCTCTAAGGAATCTATCAGAGAGGTTTGGATATACAGTACAAGTCTTTAACTGTGAATAATAGAAAAAGAAGAAAGAAATGTACTAACACAAGCTGCAGAAGATCTCAATAAAAAGATAAATAAGTGAAAAGGGAACATTGTGCAGTTTCTGTATTGAATAGAGAAACGGAAAAACCACACGTATTTGGGAGAGTGGTTGTAAGAAAAAGGCACAGGATTGGTATTACCTATTAACACTTACCCATTCCATATAAGTCATTGTAGGGTGAGGGACCCCCGATTTGTTATTTCCACCCACTTCATTTCTTCCTGTTTTTTCTCCCCGTAGACCTCTGCCTTCTGTCCCTGCAGGACCCAACTGTGCCATCTGATGTGCAACCCTATTAAGAAGTTAGCATTATAGCATCATCTGTGAGCTGACAAAGCCTGTGTACCCAGCCCACTCACGACTGGATCCTGTAACATGACGGCTGCAACTCTTCACACAGGTTCAAATGTGAAGACCCCAAACACTGGTGCAATCTGTTCTACAGGCAAGAGACCCTTCTGGAGAGAGGAGAGGTCCTCAGGTATTGGACTGGCTGTCCTCAGGAAGATTAAGGACAAAGCACACCTAAGTCAGAATCTCCCTCTTTCCATTCATTGCTGAGGAGACTTAACTTACATGCCAGGACTGTTTACCTGCACCCCATCCTGCCGTCAAATAAGATGGCACTGGCAGGAAGTTATGTAGGCTTCATGCTGTCATCCCACAACAATAAAAAAAGATGGCCAATCAACAGTACATAGTCAACACTGACATCTACATTGCTGTCACTAATGTTCAGTATTCTCAGGTCAGTGAATACATGCGAGAAATTTAAAGCTTATGTCAAGGATTTTACAGCGATATCCCAAGCAATCTCACTAGAGTCCTGCTTGTTTATTATCACAGGTCTTACAGCCTTTGAAGCTTTAAACATTAGAGATTTACTAAAAAAACCCTGGAATTTTAGATTCAGAAGTGTAAGAAGCACTCCCAGAGATAAGCCTGATCACTTTTCTTTATTATATATAACAGAAAAGCTAATAAAAATAGCAGAAAACTCCCATCTTGCTCCTTATGAGGCAGAAAATTTGGTCAATTTGGGCTATGTCTTGGTTATTTTACTGATAGAAAGTAGAATTTTATCTCCCAAGGACAGATATCTGTGGGAGCAATTCAGAACATGGGTCCCTAGATTGTAATTTTGCACAAGTATTCACTACAAGATTTTTCCATGGGCTTAACAGCTATTCTCCCATTTTAAACTGTTACCAACCTTAAACCATATCGACAAACACATTTCTCTGCAAGTTTTGCAGTGTAATACATCACTCTCCGTACTCCATAAATAATCTTTGGCTCTGTTAAATGCTAGAACCAGACTTTATTGCCTCATATACTACTCTTGACCACTTAATTAACTACCATAAAAGCTAATTAATTAGACATCATGGTCTCTTAATCATTCTGGAATTTGCTCTATTATGTTCAGCTGGAATATCTTCTTTCCTCAATAGATTGCCCTAAAGTTTAGATGAAGACATTAAAGCACTCCAGGTTTTTCATTTACATCCTTCCAGATACTCAGGATCAAGGTGGTAATATTTTAGACCAATTTTATTACAGACTTCTTCTATTTAACTCTGTGCTTCCTACAATGGATGATTCTGTGAGCTCAGAAGGCTTCAGCCTGCTTCAGTGTTATTATTCTAATATTTCAACCTTACATTGACAAAAAAATATTTTTTAGTAAGTCAAGAAGAATTCCAGCAGCTCAGCTCAATTACTGCCTACTACTGATGTATCACAACATGCATGTCACATGCATAGGTATTTTAGGTAGCAACTTACCAATTAAACTCAAAAGCTGTAACTCCAAAATTTTAAACTACCCAGGCAACAAGATGCAGCCAGTCCATCAAGTCAGCCTGTGTATCGTGGTAGAATGAAAGTACTAATGAGAAACAAGCTGATAAATTGGTTTGACTAATGATTAAAACCCATCCAGTATAATCGTTTTAGCTGATCTCGTTTAAGTCATTCCGTGAAGCTGCCAAGAGAGTTCAGGGACAGGTCGATTTTCTCTTCACATCATGCAAGGATCAGGCAGATAAAATCCGATCAGTTACCTGAGCATTCTTGCATTTATATGTAATTATTCTCTGTTGTTTTAAAGCTTCCATCTGGAGGAAAGAAATCTGGTCTGTTTCTGACCTTTTCAGACCTCATGTCACTGTATTTAGCTTTTACAGAGGGCTTCTACTCATCTGATATGAAGATAGCAATTAAAGATCGAAAACACGGGAAGAGTGGAAAAATATAGAATCATTAAAGCCTTGATTCATTGCTAACTGCAGGTCAGTGGGTGAATCTTCACTGGATTCATGGGTCATTGACCAGGCCTCACAGTTTGTTCCCTCCCTAAACTGCAAAAGAATTACAAAGACTATATTAAGAAGGCGAGCGGCACTACCTTCCTCTAATGCACCAGTTGGTGAGAGCTGGAAGGACTGACAACACACATTGTACCTCCAAGGTCATGACTACTCCTAACAGACTTCTACAGTCCAAAATAAGTACCAGTACTGGCACTACACTCAGATCTACCTTGTGGCAGCAAGGGCAATTGCTCTGAGCAGTGCAGATTTCTGCGGAAGAGCAGAATCCTTCCTGTCTGTGCATGTCTTTTCTTCCTATTGTTGGTCAGACTGAGTAAATCAACCATAACTTTGTTGCAGATGGATATATAAAACAAATCAATAAAAGGATTTATTCTTCCTCCATGAAAAAATACAACTGAAAAAATTACAACAATCAATGAGAAACAATGAAAGAACTTCTCAGAACAATGCACACGTGAACTAGCTAGTCACAAAGAAAGGAAACTTTTGCAACAGGAATAGGCAGCTTGCACATGCCTTTTATGTTTACGGAGTAACCTGGTGAAGAAACCTTTCTAAATCTTATAAATGGAGAGGAAATTCAGAGCAAAACCTGATTCCCTGTCCTTGGTTCAATTCAATTTGTCTGCTTTACAAAGATAAACTGCAAGGCAGGATGCTTGGATTGATGTATGTTGCAGGTTAATATAACCCTGCGTAGTTTGGAGGAGGCTACAGCAGCATGAGTTTCTGGGGCATATTCCCAGAACAGCACAGAGGAAACTTGCTTGCAGACAGCGGCCTTGTCTTCCCTACATACCCATCTTAAGATTAATTATACAATTTAAGCTATTTGATGTGCTGCACTATGTGGATATAGTAAAATAGAGAGATGAAGACAGACCTCAGTAACTGCCTTTAAGAAAAAGCAGCATTATCTTATGCATTTCATAACTGTCTTCATAATTTGAATAACTTCTCATTGTAGCTGCACCTTTCCAGGAACTGCACTTTAAGATGTTAAAATTGTATGTTTGATGTGTAAGTTTTTTTAGTAACTGATTTGATGTTATAACATGAACAGCAAATAAAAATTTTCAGCATGCAACAAAAATCAATTACCTTCCAGACATACATGCATTTCTGAAACCTGCTGAGAACCTGCATAATTTATGACAGCAGACACTAAGACAAACTACATTTGAAGACAGGGGACAGAATGCATAAAATAATGATTTAGTACTATCAAATTGGTAATTGGTATTTTTTGGTATTACCAGTGCACATCTGCATAATCACAAGGCTCCCATTGGAATAATCTGGCAAAAAGTCTCTGTACTGTCACTGTCCTCAACTTTCCAAAACCAGTCAATATTATCAAAAGAGTGCTAAAATTATTTTAGACTGCAGGAAATAAGTAATACAGAAACAGCAGTTTGCTTCATACTCTTTGACTCAAGAAAAAAGCTCTGCATTCATAGCACAAAAGCAACTACTTTAAAGAAAAAAAACAACAACCAAAACTCAAAAGAAAACATGCTCTCTAGAAACTACCCTGTGGATTTGCCACCCAGTCCTGCATGCCAAGTTATTTTTATGACAATGTAATGAAAACTGGATGCACACTATAGAGCCAGAGACTAGATCAGGCAAAATACTGAGTAATGTGATTCATTTTATTTTCTAGTTAAACTTTCTCCTAAAGGAAATGCATGACCCACCATGACATTCCTGTTTCAATATTAATGTATTTTGAAAGTTAGGAATATTTATTACTTTTAACTATGTAACAACTCCCTGTTCAGAATGTCTTGCTGCTGTAACAGTTGTGTTCATTGAAAATTTATTTTTATTAAAATACTGGGATGGAATTACACTTCAGTTGTCCTTGCTCTCATAAACTATAACTGTTTCTCAGCTGTCAGCTCCAGTTTTCTACTGTTTCATAGATACAATTTTGCTGAATATTGCACAAGATTATTTGTTTTCTCCAGAGCTGAATTTCTTTTGAGTTGTCTTTTGGATCAGAGCTAAAGACAAATAAAACAACAACAACAAAAAAGTGTTTAACATCATTAATAAGAAAGGATGGAACTGTTTCCTATTATAGTCTTCCTCTTTAAAAAAGAAACCACACACCTATCATTATGTCTACAGCTATCAAGTGATATAATTTCCTTTATTGTTTCCTGTCCTTAGTATTATTGAGCATTATTAACCAGTTGTCTGTTATTATCCAACTGCAACCTTTTACTTCAGCAGTAGTTTTATTCCAGAGAACCCAAAGCAATTCCTGCACATAGGACTTTTGTATAAACAGGGAACAGTTAAATTCCTCAGCTGAAACTGAAAAGTCTGAAATCTAGTTGTAAGATCTTAAAAAAAATGAAAAATGATTCATCTTAAGGAAATCTAGTAAATTATTTCAACCTTCATCAGCCTAATGCTTTGTGTTATTTCTTGGTAAAGCATTTATACATAAAGTTATTTATACAAAGGTCAGCAATGTGGTTATGTTTCAAGGGCTATTTTCTCAGTTAACATCAACTAGCATAACTCAGCTGAAGTCAGTGCTATTGATTAACCAAGTGAAGACATCCATTCAAAAAAGCCAGTTTCCCAACCTGCTGATGAGCTGATGTCACAGTTCTCAGCTGTCAAGACACCTAAAACTGGCTAACTATTAAAAGCATGTGGCCACATACTAATATGATCACTGTGCTACAATGAAACAGGTGAGGTCAAAAGAAAACTTTATTTATCCTGTTCTTGTTGATTTTAAGAAAATACTTTTACTACAGTAGTGATGAAATAAAAATTTACACGTTCTAAGATTATTTTCTTTGTGACTGTGGAATTTTATGGATTTTATGAATGGACTGTGCATTTTATGTTTTTGAGGGCTTCTGTTTTGATGGAGATATTTAATACCCATTACTAATAAGGAACAGTTTTACAACAGAGAAGTAGAAAATATTTTCTTTATGGAAGGATCTTCATTTATTCCTTTCCCATTTGCTATCTGGACTGCCCAGTGCCTGGTTGCTGGAACCAGTGCTGTTTCTGCACCAGTGCCTAAGGTTTATTTGGGGAGGGAGAAGGAGTGCTAATGATCTCCCAGACATAAATTAAATTGCTGATTTAGTCAAGCTCATTCTTGACCTTGACACAAGATGGGACAGGCAAAGGGAGGAGCTCAAAATAGAGCAAGTGAAAGAAAGGAAGATCAAACGAATGCTCAGGTCTGGCTAAGACCCCCCCTACATTCAGCTAACACCTGGCTGAGTTAGAAAACATGACCAGCCCAACCTTCCTGTTGGAGCCGATTGAAGCTGTCAGCTCCGGGCTTGTCACCCACTGCATCAGGAGGCCCCTGGGCTGCCACAAGAGCCCTAATTAGGCAGAAATGGCACTTCGGCAACTGACCTGCCAGGACCTTTGGCAAAGCATTTAACATCATTAGTTAACATTTTTATTAAAAAAAGTGTGAATGTAAATGAACAGCCAATGCATTTCAATAGGGTTTGTCGGTGGCATTGCAGGCCCCCCCACTCTCCCAACCACACACACACTTTTTTGCATGAATAGTTCACTTGTTTTCTCTAAAGGGGGATGGGGATGTCGAGAATGTTTTTCCGAGGGAACTAGACATGTTCAAAGCAGAAGCAAAGTCTTAAACAATCAGACACAAACTCCTGCCTTTTCGGGGAGCATGTTGGTGAATGAACAAACAACTAAATGCAATATTAGTTGCAACATGCCCAAGGGCGCATGTGGAAGGGAAAGCATGCACAACTCACACTCGAGACACATACAATCCCATATTCATCTGATTATTCTAAGTGTATTCATTGTTTTTTTTCTTCCTTAGTTACATCCAAGAATAGGTACCTAATCCAGTAAGCCTGCAACCTTTTGCTGGAGCTATCAAATGCTACAGCAATGTAAAAGGATGAGTGTCTAAGAATACACTGCCCTCCTCTTCCCTTATAATCTTTAATCGTTGCACGTTACCTTTGGCAGATTATAAAAAAATACCACTCAGGCATATGAACCACCTACCTTAAGTTTCCACTGGCAGCAATTTACATGCAAAAATTTCTTCATACAGAAGAGTAAGAAGCCTTGAGACAATTTATTAGAACTCAATATTTTCAGTAACATATCAATACTTAATCAAAACCTTGACAGTTTTTTGGAGATAAGAGATGCAAGAAAATAATTAGAAATACACTTTTTAATAAAGAACTAGGCAGGACTTGGAAGGGTGTCCATTCCTCAGATATTTTATGTCCACTTCCCATTAGCATGCCCAGATCCATGCTCATTACATTTCCTTGGAACTCATTAGCTCCTTCTTTCCCCAACAGAAGCTAAAAGGCCAGACAAGGAGTATTTTACATTAGGTTTTGGAACATTCCTCAGTCTATAACAGCTATGTTACCAGTAACACCTATATTCCACAAAAAAAAAAAAAAGTAATTTGTTAAGAAATCATTCTATTACATTGTAACTGTACAGACTATGATTTTTGCCTTCTAAAATAAAGTACAAAATAATAAGATACTAAAATAGATCTTCCACGTAAGATACTTGGGATGAAGATGCTGAAGATGTCAGTTCAAATCCCAACTTGTCAGACCTGCTCTGCAGCCAATGGAAAGTTATCCTCTTTCTCTCATAGTAGAGACTGATAAAACAGCATTGTTGTTTCCTCACACAGTGACATACCAAGAGGTTCTGGTCCCTGTTTCCAAGCCATGTAAGTGCCATACTGGGGCGGGGAGGAATCTTTGCTATGCACCTGATCCCTGTTTGTTCAGTTTGTTAAATAAGCCAGCCTTCCCCCTCAACCCTGACCTGAGAACAAAGGGAAAAGCTTTGCACTTCTACACATCACCTGACAGGGAAAATCAGGAGACACCACTTTCAGATTGTATCGGATGCCACACAAATCTCCATTCTGTGATGGAGACACAGCAAAATTTGTATCCAAAAAGTCAAAATAAGGCTATACAGGACATATTTCTACTCCACAGCATGGATGCAACAATTGTTAGCCTGTTTAATTTCTTTTTAGGAAACTTACCTTCTGTTTGTGCTGTGTCTAGTATAAAAATACATGACTGAGACACCATGACCTCAGCACGAAACAAAAGCCCTATTTTTCTTTCTAGAGCAGAAATAGGAAGAGATAAATATTTTAAAATGTACTTGCTGGCAATAGTAATTTGGTGACTTCCCTATCGCAATGATGCAGTTTTTTAGAGGTCATGATCTTAGAAGCAACATTAGCAAAAAGAATAAATACCCTTCAAGAATTGCCCTAAAAGCTGGATCATACACGGCTCAGAAAGCTAGTAACCGTAAGGTGTCTGTATCTGACCCCTTTTCCCATCACATGACTATTTCCCAGTCTAGTTCTTCAGTTTGGCTTCTCTCCCGCTGGGAACTAGAAGGGTGGGTGAAGGGAGAGAGAGGTGGCAGCTTATTGAAAAGCTTGTGCTCCCTGCCTAGTTTCGGCATATTTTCTGCAGGTGCCTTGCACTACGGCCAGAACAGGCTCTGGAAGAGAGGATTCAGACCTGTCAACAGCGACAGGAGGCAACTCCACAGCTTTGCCTGACAGACAAACTTCATTGTCTGCTGTTCTGAACCCTGCAGCACAAGCACCCGTTAATGAGATGAGCTCCTTTTTCCTGTATTTGTTCCTCCCTCTGTTTCTCTTGCCTTTCTGTAACGATTTAACTTGATCGTATTGGTTCCTTTCTAGTGGGGGTTGCTCCAACGATCAGATAAGATAATTGCCTGTAGAATACCGTTCAGCAACAACTATTACTCCTTGGCTGAAAATGTCAGAGCAATTGAAAGCTCTTAGCGAAGTTCAAGAACAAGGAGGCAAAAAAGAAGCTGTTCCTATAAATGGATGCATCTGTGCCTATAGAGTAAGTTTGTAGTGGCCAGTTCTCCTAGATTATCTTGCTTTATAAGCACCACTTCCAGCATATTTCATGTTTCCATTACTTTTTAAAGCAGCTAAACAACAAACACACACCAATTCACATAAGGAAGTTATTTCTCTAATTTACTTTGGGATTCTACGCCTTGTATTTCAGCTTTGGAAGACAATACATAATCACCTCTTTTGCATTTTCCCCACTTCCCATGCCATTTCTTAGAAACCAAACTAATGCATTTTCTTCTTAGTCTTAAAATATTGTCCATACAGAGAAGATGCTGAGAGAAAGCCTGGAATGGCTTGAAGAAGTGGGTGGAGTTATTTAATACAGCCATGAGTTTAATGCCCTTCTGATTTAGTCATTTGCTAGCAACAGTGACTTGCCAAATATTTAAAGGAGACCATGTTTTGTGCAGCTCTGCTCTGTAGCTTTATGAAGTGATAGCTGGTCGAAAAACACTATACCAGGAAAAGCTCATGTAAATATCACTCTATGAATTTAAGCACAATGAAGATAACAGAAATCATTCCAGCCAGTATTTAAATAATTTCTCTATCTGAAACAAATGCTGTCACTTCTAACAAACACGTGATGTTACACACTGATGAACAATTCAACAGCACATCCAAAGACATCATGCTTTTTATCACTAAAATATGTAGGCTCTAGAGACTGAGTGAAATCAAGGTCTCCATTTATTTAACTGACAGTGCAAATAAGCACTGCTTATATAAGACTGCACAAGCCCTCATCCTTTATCATTTTTTAAATCACATCTTTTCTATGCTACACATGCACTGTCTCCAATAATACACCATCACAAAGTCATAAGCATCAAATCTTTTTGCCACAAATTCCATAAAGAATAAACAGGTTTTAGAAGCTTCTTAGACTTTAGCAGACAGGATGGCGAGCTGGATCAGCAGCTGGATGACTCAGGCATTTCATATGTGGAACTGCCGAGCAAGTACCATAGGAAAATTCCTTATTCTTTGGAAAGGAACTCCAACATAAGCAACTATATGATGGTTGTTTTATGCAATATCACAACATAAAAAGCACCCAAATCAGTATGACTGATATCTGGAAAGATCCAGGCTCCAATCTTGCAATATAATTGAACCAGACTTACGTTATTTTAACTACTCGAGGTACAGAATCAGACGCACAACTTGTTTATTGACTATTTCAGAAACTGATCTACTATTTGAGAATTTATTTCATGGTTTTGTTTTCTTATGTAGAGCTACATGCAGTAAGGCTTGCTCCCTGAAAGGCTGAATGAATTATAGTATAGGTATCTAATTAAACTAAGGACTGATTTCTAAAGTCCATTAGGACTTAGAATTATTTTAAAGCTTTTGCTGAATGATATGTTTTACAGTGAAGTAAAAGAATTCAGCAGATTTGTGAATTACTCTTTTTCTCTTGCTCTTTTCACAAGTACAATTTGAAAAGTCAATAATTGCAACAGGCTCCATTTTTCCAAATAGGCAGTCCTACAATTTGTTTGTCAAAAACAGAGTGGAATTTTTACCTAAAACTTCTACATCAAGAGCCGTGACGCAGGAAATTGAGAGTAACTGCTCTTGCTTTGTGTCTGAAGCTCAGGCTAGCAGTCTGGCTCTGGAGCCCTTGACAAAACCTCACACTTCTAGAGAAAAGCTGGAAGTGGTAATTGCTACTGATGCTTGTCCTGAAAAAACATGGCCTTTGAATGAACTCCCAATACAAGGCAGACTAGCGCAGTAGCTTCATAAACACCTCATGGCAGTTCTGAAAAAAATTACCATTTATAAGTAAGAAACGCAAATGAAAAGCTCTGCTATCTTCTGACAAGTAGCCAGAGAATTTAAGATGTTCCTGTGCTGTTTTTCTTGCTTGCTACAGTCAGTGGTCACAGAATATGGGTGGAATTAAACCACAAAATTGCTAATTAAGATATGTCACTTATTAAGATACTACGATGCAAGCAGGCAGCAATTAATCTCAAATCAAAGCCTAAAATCCTTTCAACTTGTAGATCATATGCAAAAAACAATGCAGTGCTTGCTACACACAGGAGGTCAAGAGTAGATGATCTGATAGCCCTTTGTGGATTTAAGCTTCTAAGTGCTAGGATACTATTTGACTTTAAAATAGAGCAATAGTAACCACTTCTCACAATACTTTTATTGTGTTACTTATTTCTACTCAGCTTGCACTGCCAGAATGTTCCAGGTTGTGTGTGATCAACTGCTTCTCTCCCTGTGAATGGAGCCAGTAACCGAGAATTAATCAACTCTCAAGAGTCAAAAAATATACATGTTTTATGCTCTGACAGATAGAGTTGTGTGTGTTTAGTTCTACTCTTGGCTTGATCACTAGACATCAGCAGTCGACAATAAATAGATCCTCTTTCTTTGCTGAGGAAAGTGGTCATTTTTATGATGGATATTTGGACACATCAGGTGTACTGATTGCCTTCTGGCTGAAGCCTGCCTACATACAGTCCTCATTGCTTTAGCTACATTTCACAAAACATACAATTGCAGCTGCACTACTTTCCTCCAGTTCTAGAGCATTTTCTGTCAAAAAATTCTGTCAGTTCCTCCTCTCACACTGCTTTCAGCAGCTATTTGTAAGAAATGGAGACTAGAAAGTAGCAGTCCTGTGTCACAATTAAAGGTACATTCCTACCAGAGCAATAAACAGCGAGCAGGCAGTCTTTTCAGTGGATAACATGCATGTTTTTTAATAACTACACAAATCCTGACAAGAATTTAGACACTGAATTCTGTTCCTAATTCCAATTATGCTCCATCAAACCATATCTTACACTAATACAACCATGTCAGTACACCATTACCAAACACATTTATGCAACTTCCATCAGTGCAATTAATGCACGAAAGATACGGCCTTGCTGGAGTGAGTCCTGCACAGGGCACAAAGATGATTAAGGACCTGCACTGTCTTTCATAATAGGAGAAGCTCAGACAGCTGGAACTCATCAGCTAGGAGATGGGAAGGCTCAGGGGGCTCTCATCAATGTGTATAATTACCTGATGGGAGGGAATGAAGAGTAGGAAGCCAGATTCCTCTTAGTGCCCACTAGCAAAACAAGAGGCAATGGGCATAAATTAAAAAATAGCACATCCAGTGTAAGACAAAAATATGCTCCAGTGTGAGTGTGGTCAAATGCTGGAGCAGGTGGTCCAGAGAGGTTATGGTGTCTCCCTCTGGGGAGACAGTCAATCTGGGCAACCTACTCAAGCTGACTTTGCTTAATCAGGGGAGATGAAATAGGTCATCTCAAGGGGTCCCCTCCAACCTAAGTGATTGTGATTCTGTAATTCATATCATAGCATAGCTTCAAGAAATAAAGATCAAGTCTTATGAAAACTCATTTGAGAGCTGTACCCTTGTGCTCTTGCAATCTGAAATACTGAGTTTATTTAAACAGCATTTTCTTCTAAACATCATCATGTTAAACACCTTCCATATTTGATATAATTCTCAGCAATTATGTAGAACCAAAAATATTTTCAAAAACCAAATGACATTCAAAAGCAGAATATTTCTGTATTTGCTTCTTGAAACCTGTTTATCAATGTTTAAAGAAGAAAATGAAGCAAGATTTTGTATTAGAAAGTCACTATCTTTATGTCTGTATTGGCCACTGTTTCATTTTAGGAAACACGGATATCTGAAATCTGAACTGATCCACTCTGTGCAAATGCACCATGCTTGACTATTTCTTCAATAATCACATCTTTTCCAAAACACTGAAAACACACCAGACTAACCTCATGTCCATAGAGGTTCATCTTTAATTTTAAGCCCTTCTGTAAGAAATGCTACAGATTTACTGGTCTCATAAACTCTCAGTGGAAGTCCAAGGTGTTCCAGCTCACACAAAATCTGGTTCTTTGAGACAAGCCACACAACCAGCTTTAAATAAAATTCAGTTATAATACAGAATAAAAACAGTATTTTGTGGATGAATACAACCCCAAGCAGTAATGTCAGTCAGTAATTTTTTTTGTTCAAAATAAGGTATATTTCATTGCATCAGCTGGATGTTATTCAAATGTATAGTTGAATATATATTATGTATCATTCAGAAGTCATACACTGAAAAGCTTTTCAGTTTACAATCACATCTAGCCTCAAAAATGTAATTTATTTTAAGAATATGCAGGAGAAATATTTTTTTAAAACTAAATGAGACTTGAACTGAATAAAATTATTAAAGTTAACAATGGAAAGAGGGGAAAATAGAGAATTTTATCTCCACTATTCCCACATCATTTCACAAGCCTCGATGGAATCAAGGTTTACATTTAAATCTTGTTCATAGCAAAAAGTAGAATCAAAATAGTTACAAACGTAATATGAATTTCATACAAGATCTGAAAATTCTGGTGGCTTGTGCAAAAAATACCAGCAACAGGAGGCAAGTTCTTTGTAAAAAGAACATATTTTTGATTTTAAAAGCCTAAATTGGTGCAATGGAAAAAATTAAGTCAGTTATAAAATGGTATCATCTTATGGGCTTATCCTGAAATTATATTCAAGCTTTTGCTCCAGATGGTTCAATAGTGTTTGTGACATCCACTCTGAACTGCAATCTAGTTATGTGTCAAGCAGGAGAGTCCATTATTCACAGCATCAGTGCTGGGGAAAGAAGGTTAAAAGTTCAAGACATGCCCCAAGTGATTAAGGTTGTAAAAATCAGGAGATATACCATGGGGGAAAAAAATTCCATTCTTCCTTTTCTTCCATAGGGAGCTTTATCCTCCCACCCCCCAAAAAAAAAGTGTTTAAGAAAAAAAAACCAACACAGAAAACCCCCATTTCTAAATAGTAATGCAAAATTTACCATTTTATTTGAACTCAGCTACCAGCTTCACTTTTCCTGGAAAGAAACAGAAAGATTTCTCTTAAAATCTGTCAGCAAGTTACAGGACTTAAGGGCTCAAATAACACTATTTCTCACTCATTGCAATATTCACTTTGACATACTTGTAGGTAACTCTCATTTTAAACTTTATTTTTCATGTACCCCATAGATCACCAGTTCATCTGCACTAGCAGGGTTTCACTTCTCAGTCATGTAAGCCTTTAATCTGCTAACCAGTAAGAGATCATCTACAGATTGCTTCCAACTACCCCAAAAGCTTCTGTATTTGGAGCTGTAAATACTGCTTCTCAGACAGTTGAGCAAATTTAGGGGCTTTCTAATCCAATATAAAAGGAAAGAGGACAACACAAAGCCTGAAGGGTGATGCTGTAAAAACATTTAGATTTAAAAAAACAACACCTGGACATTCTTCATAATGAGTAATGAATGGAAAGATGTATCAATAAAAGGTGCGCTAGTGCTCAGAACTTTTAAAATTATATAAAAAGATACTTTTGAGAAAGCCCAAAAAAGTAGAAAAGAGTAATTCCTATCTAACAAACCCTTTACTTTTTCTGTCTGATGTTATACTGCAGGTGCAGTAACTGATGTATGAGCACGTTTTTATTTTCATGTCACAGAAAACATTAATATGAATTTCACAAAGCCTAATAGACTCTGTACATATTTCTAAGTGTATAAACATTTCAAAGTATGATATTTACAATATACTGACAAACATTCCTATAATCCATCCTGTCAGGGGCCCTGAAGTGGATAGGAATCAGTAATACCATAAAACTTTGTATACAGTTACTTTACACACAAAAAAAATCATGTGATAAACTCCTGATATCCAAGACTGAGCCTAGCATTCATCAATAACCTGTACATTACATTAAAAAAAACCAACAACATAAAAGTCTAATTGCTACAAAACCCAGTTATATTACAGCAATCTGAGTAAAATCTTCTGCAAGCTCAAAACCTTGTCTTTAAACACTGTGGGTTTCAAATCACCTTTAGATTTAGAGTGATAAATCAAAGCCCAGCA
>NW_009954309.1:961365-964034 GCF_000747805.2 Chaetura pelagica
CACACAGCAGGAGCTGAACAGACCCCCAGGAAGAATCCTCAAACTTTAGAAAGAAATTAGTACTAAAACCCACTCAACTTGAAGTAACCATTGGAGCGGAGAATGATTACTCAAGGCAAATGAACTCTTACATGAGTACTCTGGAAATTAAAAGAATAATGCTAGAGATAAAAACAAAAAAACACCTAAATCATCATTAGAAGCTTCCCAATATTCAGGACATGGATATATTACACAAGCCATTGGAAGCTTTTTATCTAGACTCAAAGTCCAATCTAAATGTTATGTTCAGCCACATCCTAGCACCAACGCTTTTGTTTAATCTCATACATAAAGTTATGTTTAGCTTTATTACTGAACTTTATCCTTCATAGAACACAGAATATTGAGAATTACAAGAAAGACTGCAGCAGTATTTTTGGTGTCCAGAGAAAACATTTTAAAAGTTGTTTTTTTTTTTAATTTAAGAAATTAAAATGCCTCAAAACCAGTAATGTACAAGAGTATTTGTATTGCCAAGCTGAAAAGGCAATCCTGATTTTATTGGAAATGTCATGCAGTTTTTATGTACTCAGACTTGACTTCAAAGAAGACCCTGTCAGTGGAATGAGCACACATTACTCTTCTGTGAAATCCTACAAGAACACAGATGGCAGTGAGACCATGATCTTAATTGATTTAAGGGGCCAGTTTATATCTTTAAAGCAACATTTTAGAACAGCAAAAAGCAAATCCTCTATGCAACACTTAAGCCTGCCATATTATACTTGGTTTTAGGGTGCCACAGATTAGCACCATGTATAAATACCCAAGCAAGATACAAAGCAACTCCAGAAAAAAAAATAATAAAAAAAATGCACACAATGAAGTATCATAAATGAGGAACAGCTGATCATAAGTTGCTGGCACAAGAGTAAAGGCAGGAGGTGATCACAAGTTATGCACAGCTGCTCTCCAAAGAACACACAAGACCCATTCCTCTATCCACCCGAAATATGAACTAAAAGATTTTGGAAGAAAATGTGTTGATAAGACCTCAAAATGTGGTGTTACTGGACATGTCCAGAAAAGTGATGTCTGCAAGCATATACAGTCAGTTTTGTACCTTTTATCTGTAGATGTTGATATAAGTAGTGCATCTTCACTCTTTAAGACCAAAAAGGAGCTACTAAAGGGTGCCATTTGTACCTGGTCCTTTCTCAAGTCACACCAACCACAGGCCTTTCCTCACTGTTGTTCCTTGGGGTTTGCTACATATACTTTGATTAGAGAGTTATTAATTACACTTTAGCCTGTTAGCACCATGGGGCCAATAAAACTAAGAGAAATAGAACCGAGTTCTTTTCATTCAACACAACTGTTAACTAAACACCAATTAATTATACCCACACAAGCCTAATGAAGATAATGGGGTTGTAGAGAGTTCACTGGTGGAATGAAGTGGCTTGCAGTATCCTAACCTTAATCAGTTAACTACTTCATAATAGGTAGGATCATAGGATAAGCCATCCTCTTCCTACATGCTTACAATTACTGTTGCAGTTAATGGAAATTACATGGCTGTCCAGATAATTCATGTAACATTCACTTGATCATGAACCAAAAATTATAAACACTTGAAGGGAATCCTTAATAATTTTCAAAGTGTTTATTAAAAAAAGAGTAAAATGTCATTAAATAAACTGAGTATCAACCTGCTTGAGCTCACTGCATTCCCAAAGGCAAATCTGGCAAGTTTCCTTCCCCAGCCAGCTGGCCGATACCCCTAGAGCAATACATGAAGCCATATCTCCACTAAACATTTTATTCAGAGCCCTTTAAAAGGCAGAAGAAGGTGGAAAACTGACCTAGAGTTTTTCAAAACATATCAGAAGGTGCATCAGGTTGGCATGTGCCAGTGGTCTCAGAGTACTACACCAGCACTGCTACCTGCAGAACTCTCTTCTTCCAGGAATACTTAAATATTTAAGCCAGAGCTTCCCGGTCCAAGCACATGCCTGTAACACAGACCTGGGAGCACATGGTCCCATGCACACCCCTCCTGAACAGCAACAGCCACGAAGGAGCAGCCACCCACCGGGCTAACCTGAACAGGAAAACAATCCATCCACTGCCCACTCTCCTCAAGGAACGGGGAGCGTCAGCGTAGGAAACTTCTTCCAAGGAAGCAGCTTAGCAAGCGTTTAACTCTCCGGAGAGGCACCGTGATATTTCTCAAGGATGCGACAGGCAAGGAAAACGAGTCAGGGGGGGATTTTTCCCTCATGATCAGCCAGCCCGGAGCAGGAACACACAATGAGCCAAAGTCCGATTCCGGAGCCGTGTAACGGCGTGTAACAAAGTGAAAGTTGTGGGGGTTTTTTTGTGGGAAACTGGCGGCTAAAAACGATGGTTCAGGCTGTGAAACGTTTCTTTTCACGGCAAAGGGGCTCCTGGAGGCCTCGGCAGAGCCACCGGGGCCTTTTCCCGCGCGATGCCCGCCGGCCATTTCGCAGCCAGGCCCTCTTCCAGGAGGAGACAAACCCGGGCCCCAAGAGGCTCCTTGGCAGCCCCAGACCCGAGGGGACCCGGCGGGATAACGCGGGAAGGGCGGGAAGCGGGACGGCTGTCGCGAGAGGCGGGGCCGGCCCCGCAAGCGCCTCAGCCGCGTCCATGGAGCCCGCCCGGGA
>NW_009954309.1:964387-965149 GCF_000747805.2 Chaetura pelagica
TGCTGACTCGGGCCTGCCATGGGTTTGTTGTGTCTGAGGGCAGCGGCGCTTCGGGCCAGAGAGGGGGGTTTTTGTCGTTGCTGGCCTGGACACAAAGCCCGAGGGTGTTGCCCCGGGTGAGGGTCCCTGGTGGAGCTGCTGCTCGGCACGGGGGTGTGTGGGGCCCGGGAGACAAGAAACTGGGCCTCCTTCACAGGGCTGCTGCTCTGGAGAGCAGAGGGGCTTCAGGGGAGGCGTGAGGGGTCAGAACCGTTTGTCTGCTCCCCCTTGGTAATGCTGGAATTGCCAACAATACAGTAGGGAGCAACTCTTGACAAACAAACAACAATTTCTAGTGTGTTCTTTGATGTGAAAGCAGCATCGGGAATGAAACACTTTGTTACCTCTTACACCCTCTCCCATCTTCAAACTGTTTGCCCATCACCAGTGGGAGGGACTAGAACCAGTAACACCAGTTCTTGCTTTGGCTGGGGTTTGACGTGTCTCAGACACCAGAGTAAAGAATGGAACTTAGGAAGGAAGTATGTAATAAACCTCAGGGAGCCCCTTAATCCTTTTCTTAAAGTAACATCAGTGCTCATGAACAGAACCCCAATTATGTTCTTACAGTTGGATGATGGCAATTCAAAGGGCCCATTAAAGACCATGTTGGAAGAAGTAAGAGAACTCTGCCTGCCAGAAGTCTAGGTTTTCAACTTTCTTACAGGGCTCAAACCTAACCTAAAATCCCAGATTTCCCATGGAGTGGTGACCCCTAGCTAC
>NW_009954309.1:965542-1005253 GCF_000747805.2 Chaetura pelagica
AGGGTGTTGCCCCGGGTGAGGGTCCCTGGTAGAGCTGCTGCTCGGCACGGGGGTGTCTGGGGCCCGGGAGACAAGAAACTGGGCCTCCTTCACAGGGTGGCTGCTCTGGAGAGCAGAGGGGCCTCAGGGGAGGCGTGAGGGGTCAGAACCGTTTGTCTGCTCCCCCTTGGTAATGCTGGAATTGCCAACAATACAGTAGGGAGCAACTCTTGACAAACAAACAACAATTTCTAGTGTGTTCTTTGATGTGAAAGCAGCATCGGGAATGAAACACTTTGTTACCTCTTACACCCTCTTCCATCTTCAAACTGTTTGCCCATCACCAGTGGGAGGGACTAGAACCAGTAACACCAGTTCTTGCTTTGGCTGGGGTTTCACATGTCTCGGACACCAGACTAAAGAATGGAACTTAGCAAGGAAGTGTGTAATAAACCTCAGGGAGCCACTTAATCCTTTTCTTTAAGTAACATCAGTGCTCGTGAACAGAACCCCAAATATGTTCTTACAGTTGGATGATGGCAATTCAAAGGGCCCATTAAAGACCATGTTGGAAGAAGTAAGAGAACTCTGCCTGCCAGAAGTCTAGGTTTTCAACTTTCTTACAGGGCTCAAACCTAACCTAAAATCCCAGATTTCCCATGGAGTGGTGACCCCTAGCTACGTCAGTTGTCTGGTGTACTGTCAGTAGGTGTGACATACCCACAACACCTTAAAATTGTACCAGCCTTGTGAGCTCAGTTCTGTCCAGCCAAAAAAAGCCCCCAAACATAACTAGGAGAGTTTGGTCATTGTGTTAAATAGCCTTACACCAAATACGCTCTGTACAAGAGGAGTCTGCAGAAGGAGTGGTTATCATTGCTATTGAGGAGCTTGCTGACAAGCTTCATTCCCTTCCAGAATAAATCTTACATAAAGTTTTTTAATACTGAATTAGTTGACATTTGAGACACACGTGCCACTGTACCTATGTCTTCGATAAATCAAGCTTGAAACATTAGATAATTGAGACGTTCTTTCTATAAGCAAGAAGTATATTCTGAAAATACTGCTTGTTTTTCCCTGTCTGCAGCACATAGAAAGTTCTATGAATAGCATTTCACATGAGAACTTTTTCTGAGGAGGCTTTTTGTTAAAGATTGTTTAGGGTATTTTTGTTAGGGACAAAAAATACAGTCTTTTAAAGCTTAGTAACTACTTGATAATAGATAAATATAAGAAAGAATGCTACAGGAAATTTAATATAACAGGGTATAGTAGAGTTCTGTATGGATTTCTAAGTTTTTCATGTCCAGGATCCTTCTTCTCCCTTTATGAGAGGGAAGACACATATTTTTTTGAAGATCTTGTCCACAGACAAAATAATTATTTCATAGCTGCACGGGGGAGGTCAATGCTGTGTGAATTCTAATAGAAATTCATTTCATGAGTAGCATGAGTACTATTTTTATTATTTAGTGTAAAGCCAAGTAAACTTTAGAAAACCACCTATTTTCTGGGAGGGTTTAGGAGATTTTGATACTCATCACTAACTTTGCCAAATAAAACTGATGTAACCTGGATGTGGCTTTGGACTTCCACACTTGGATATGAGCTGGATCTGTTCCCTGGAATCTCATTCTTAAGCAGCTAAAATAGAAGTAAATGTGCAGTGTAACAGAAGTGTTTTGAATACTGGAAGGTATGCATGGATTTGCTTAGTGGGGGATTTGATTTGAATATATTTAGTGTAATAAAAACATCTTTGCACAGAAATTCAGCCTTACTGAAGTTCTTTCTCTTTCATTTAAGGCTAACTACTTCACTAAATTGTCAAAAGTTCCAGTAATATGCAAAGTAGTTGGAAGACAAGTTCTTGATGGAGTTGGTCTGCCAACATTAGAAGTGGAAATACACTGTACAGTTAAAAACTATGAGAAGGTAGGAGCTGCTTCTTTCTGTTTTATTTATTTTCATGAGACAGTATCAGGGAGAGGTAGTGCTCTCCACATTCTAAGGAACATTTTCTTTTCCATCTTTAATGAAAAGATAAGAATTCTTGTGACTCCACAGTTGAGTGTTGTAGCTTAGGAAAAAAAAAAGGCATTGAAAGTGAGACAGGCAAGAACTATAACAACTTTATTTTTTCATGAGTCAGACAATACTGTAGTTTATGGGTGGGATGTAACAGTGCATCTTTGTGTATTGAATTTTGGTCTGTCTTAATGATGATGTAGCTTTTCCTTACACTCCACAAGTAGTCCTGTAAGTTCATTTTTCCTTTTACATTTTTTTAAATTATTATTATTTTCAGATCCTTACATTTCTGTGACAGTGTTTCAGAAAAATATTGTTAAGGTGAAAAACACTGTAGGTGAAGGCACATTTTTACCTTGAGCTGATAAGCTGATGTGATAGTTTAGTCACACATACCCACCTGCCACCTGCATGCAAAACTGATGGTGTGTTGCCATCTCTCCCTCAACCTGAAATATTCAAGATACTGTCTTTGCAACTCTAGCTATTGTGGAGTGGTTATTCCTACTTTGTCTCATTTAAACTATGCTTCACTTCATTCTTGAATTAAATATCAGTTCATATGTATTCACAGTATGTAGAGTTAATACTATCACTGCAGGCAACTCTGTCTTAATTAACTGAATTTTCTTAAGTATCATTTTTTCTTCACAAGTACAGAAAGGTGAAGACAAAGTGTAACTGATTATGAGGGATGGCTTTAGGCATGAATGGAGTACAGAAAGGTAAATTTAAATTACCTAAGGAAGACAAAGTGTAGCTGATTATGAGGGATGGCTTTAGGCATGAATGCTGATGAATCCTGGTACAACAGGGTGCAATAAAAGATGTCATAGTGACTGTATGGTCTTTAAAATAATTCCATTCTGTTCTGATAAGAAAACATATGCATGAAGCAGATCCATCAGGTGGTTTTTGCCTAAGTAGTTATAATTCAGTTTAAGAAGCAAGAATAATTATGATTACCAAAGCAGGAGACTGGGAAGGAGCTGCTGGATGAAAAAGATAAGTAAGTGGAGCAAACAGAAGATTTGGAGATAGATACTTTTAGAATTGATATGGACACATACTTCTTAGGCTCTCAAGTTACATTTCCAAGTTTGGAAATGAAATAGTTTTAAGCCTTATTTTATTTATTTTTTTTCCAGAGGATTTGTTCCATTGTAGTACCTTCTCATTTTCAAATACCTGACAATGCTTTACCTGCAGCAAATGAAGCTGATGAGAAAGAAAGAAATTCCTTTGTTAACACTGCTGTGAAATGGGTGAATGAATCCCTAGACAGATTGTTGAGAGACTTGAATCCCACTGACCAGTGTGAAGTTGATAAAATACTTGGGTAGGTCTTCTATAGTCTGAAAATTATTGCATTTGAAATAGACAGTGTTCATTTGTATTGTAAATTAAAACCACAGAATATTCAATGTTTTCTACTGGTTTTTAAAATATTTATTTTAGGATGTGATGTCTATCTCAGATAACTTACAGTATATTATTTCCTGCTTTCTCCATAATTGTATGAAGAGCATGTGGGTTTTTTTACCAAGTTTCACACAAGGGATGCAAAAATAAGAGCCTTTAACAAAAAAAAAAAAAAAGAAGTACCTGGACATGTTAATGAGTAAAGGCTCCATTTACAAAACTCTCTCAGTTTAATTCTGCAAATATATCCTTCACAGTAAGGTTGTCTGCACAGAGCTCACTTTCAAACCAGTGTGTTTTGAAAAGTGGTTGTTAAGGTTTATAATACTTGCTTGTGGTTCTTTGTGTGTAACCAATGCTGCAGGTGACTACCAAAAAATAATGTCATTTATGTCTCCAGCTTCCCACATTGACTGTATTGCAGAAGCTCAAATAAATGCCCTTAATCTACCTCTTAGCATGTTCTTTTGCCTGTATCCTGTGTCTACATGTCCCATGTTTAACAATATTTTGATCCAGTAATCTTTATGCTGCTTCCCTCAGTGAATATTTTATAAGAAAAGCAGAAGAAAAAGAAATTCAAGAACAAGACGAAGCAGAAAAAGCAGAAGATGCAGAAGTCACTCTTACCCTTGCTTCATGCACTTCATCAGCAACAACACTACCTGGGAAAAAAAAAGCAGAAAAACCAGGTTTTTGCTTATTCTATTTTAGTATTTTCTGCAATACAGATATTAATAAAGGTGCTAAAAATACTTTCTGAAGTATTCCGTAGGCACTGAATATTTCACAACACATGACAGTGTCATGGAAGACAGACATTTCTCACATGTTTCTCATGTTCAAAGGGTTTAGTTACTGTCTCCTAAATCTTCTTTCTGATCCCAGCAGTTTCTACTGCAGAAATGAGGGAGGGAAAAAGACAGAGTTTTCTCATCATTCACATGCATTTGTTGAACAGAGTTTCTGCCTTTGTTTTACAGTTGGCTTAGACAGGAGGTTATTACTCTTCAGAGTCAGAAATAAGAATAGAGGGGTATGGAAATGAAGAATAAAAATGAAAATGATAAAGAAAAGGGAATCACAGAACTGAACAGGAAAATGGAAAGAGAATTAAGATAGAAGTTGAAAAGAATGCAAAGATGGAGGAGGGGAAGTTTCTTGCTAACACTGAGGAAAGGAGGTACTAAAGGGAAAAGCCAAAGAGAAAGAAGAAAGAGGATGAGATGGGAATGATGGGCAGTACAGAGGAAAAAGAAGTAAGCAAACAGTGCTACTAAGGGAGAAAATGGTGAGAGAGTAGAGAAACAGGGAAAGTATACATGGCCAAAAACACCAAACCCAAAGGGAAAAAGCACCGTATGTGCCTCCATATATGCATTACCCTCAGGAAAAGTTTTTTATCATTTTTTGGAAGAGCAGACAATTTTTGGCAAGTGATTATTTCTTGTCAGTTTAGTTTCAAGTGTCATACACTATCAGTAAAACCTCCCAATTAATATGTTAGATGTGGACACAGTAAATTCACCTTTGACCTGGAATGTAACATCTGTAGTTGCCAGGTCCATCCAGATGTCATCATCTTGTATATTATACTTCTAATCAAGCCTCTGCTGATAGATGTGTGACTTGTTCACACTAATTGTGGTGTCTTTATATTTGATTCTGACATTGACTGTAATATTATTGTGGGACTCAGAACCTGACTCTTAGGAGCCAATGATAATGAAGCTACTTGTCATCAGAGACCAGATGCTTTCTGGTGGTGACTTCCAGTAGCAGATGCTTTCAGAGGGATCATCTGTGTTGTAATTGATGCAGGTTACAAAGTAGAGTAGTGGAAAGGATCTCTGCAAAATACTGCAGTTTGTCAGAGTTGCTCAGCACTTGATGACTAGTGTCTAATGTGTGTAGCTCTTCATCCTCAACGTAAGAGGTACAGGATCTCTGTATAGCATGCAGATGATGTATAGTATAATCTGCATATCCAAGGAAGGTCTCATTAAGAGCATTTTATAATAAAATCAGATTTATACTGTCATATGTTATTGAAATGAAAACTTGCATGGCACTCCAATTAGAAGCCAAAGCAAGTGGTCAAGTTTCCAGAACGCCCACAGTGCATGTAGTTGTTGAGAACCAGACAGTTTATTACAGTTCAAAGAGGTGCTTACTGGACGTGTTCATGTAATGTAGGCAGGAAATGTGACAGTGGGAGCTGCTGGGATTCAGGCATTTTGACAAAAGTTACTCTATTGCATCTGAAAGAAATAAATTCTTTTGAAAATTTAGTGAGACTGTGCATGTGGAATATTTATAAAGCCTGTTTTCTCATTGGAAAATGCAGCTGCAATAGGCCTAAATTTTTTCACAGTCATTATTAGAAGAAATCAAGTGTGTGTGCTATACTCCTAGTCAGGTTATAATGTTGTCCTCCAAGTTGTTTATGCAAAAGCTGAGCAGGACAGTAAAGAATACTGAAATTATGCTTATGAAAGGAAAAAAAAGCTGCAAAATTATGTAACATTACTGGATATAAACACAGATAACTAAAAACATAGATTTCAGTGGCTAAAAGATCTCCAAAGAAATTGCTTTGAAATAAATTTGACACCAGAGTGAGGACAGATACTTTGCTTACTTGCAAGGTCATTTCACATAAAACAACTGCCAAGATTAAGTAGATAAAAAAAGATTATTTTGTAATACATTGAGTACATACTGAAATGGTAATATATTTACCCATGTAACTGTGATGCATAAGTACATGTGTTAGCTACTACTACTATCTGTCTCGCAGGAAAGAAGGTGTCAGTTGTAGAGAGAATGATCCCACCTGCAGAACCTGATGAACCTGTGCTTTGTGGCAGCTTAGCCATTGGGGGAACATCACTTGCTATAGCTAAGGCTGGTGCCACCATTAGCCATGTCCCCTTGTACTTACATATTGCACTGCTGAAACATAAGCAGGTACATGTGACTTCTATAATTTTGTTTATTTTATCCCAGTTATTCTAGAATTCTGAACCCAAAAGTCCCTCATGACAGTGGGATTATATATCATGGAATCACAGAATTGTCAGAGTTGGAAGGGACCTCCAGAGATCACCCAGTCCAACTCCCGTGCTGAACCAGGATCCCCTAGAGCACATTACTCAGGACTGCATCCAGTCTTGAATATCTCCAGAGAAGGGGCCTCCTCACCCTCCCGGGGCAGCCTGTCCCAGGGCTCTGTCACCCTCACCATAAAGAAGTTTTTCCTCATATTTAAACGGAACATCCGTATTCCAGCTTGTGCCCGTTGCCCCTCGTCCTGTCACTGGGAACTACTGAAAAGAGTCTGGCTCCATACTTCCTGCACCCACCCTTGGGATGCTTATAGGCATTAATAAGGTCTCCCCTTAGCCTTTTCTCCAGGCTGAAGAATCCCAGCTCTCCCAGCCTTTCCTCATAAGGGAGATGCTCCAATCCCCTGGTCATCTTGGTTGCCCTCTGCTGGACTCTCTCTAGTAGTTCCCTATCGCTCTTGAACTGAGGAGTCCAGAACTGGACACAATACTCCAGCTGTGGACTCACCAGGGCAAAGTAGAGGGGGAGACCCTGACATACTGGCCACACTGTTCCTTATGCACCCCAGGATTCCATTGGCCTCCTTGGCAGCAAGGACACATTGCTGGCTCATGGATAATTTACTGCATACCAGGACTCCCAGATCCTTCTCTAAACTACTTTCCAGCAGGTCCACTCCTAACCTATATTGGTGCATGGGCTTATTCCTCCCCATGTGCAGGACTCTACACTTGCCCTGGTTGAACCTCATTAGGTTCTTCTCTGCCCAGCTCTCCAGCCTGTCCAGCTCACTCTGGATGACAGCACAGCCCTCATAGAATATACCCTTAGGACCACTGCCTGTAGCAGTCTTTGAAACATGTGCTATAATGAAAAAAATATAATTATTCAGATTTTTAACATTTTTATTTTCACATGGTACTCCCAATTACAGGAATCACCTAAAGAAATGACTCTGCCAATCCCAATGTTTAATCTCTTCAACTGTGAAAGAAGTACATCTGCAAAACTAAAGTTAGTGAAAGAAATTATGCTTGTACCACCAGTTAATTTATCAGTCGAACAGGTACTGTTTCATTTTTGTTTTTATAAATGTACTCTACAGTCTTCATATAAACTATATATCTACATACTGTTTATGTACTAAGTATATAGATCTTTTAAATATAGTCCTTCCAAACTGTTTTTCATTTCTTGCTTGCTGGCAAGGCCAAAGTTTTAACAAATGTTAGTGCAGAAGTCTAAGACAAGGATAATTAAAAGCTGTAAATAGATGAAGATTTAAAAGAAGATACATGAAGATTTCAAGATTAAAATGTATGTGTTAGTATAGAAGCAAAAATCAGTACATTGAAGCAGATGTAGGGGAACATGTGTGATACATAACAATAAGAGGCTTTGATTTTTTTCGGAATGTGATTTGACATTAGTAGATTATAAATAATATCAGTATATAGAGCTTGTAAAACAACAAAATTCATAACAACTTCACTGGAAAGCATAAAATCATTGGGAATAAATGGTTTTAAAATGAAATTGTGAAAATAGAAGTGAACACAAAGGAGAACAACATCCATTCAAGGGGCCAGAAGGGTGGATGAGACAGACTGGATCAACCATCTCTTTTTGTTCAAGTGCTGCATTAAAGAATGGATCTGCACAAGATGCCTACACCAAGGCTGTGATTTCTACTTTGTATGCTGGGGACCTGAACAAACAGCTGAGCTCGATTCTCTCTCTTTTTCCTTTTCCCTTAACTTTTTAGAATTGTCACCAAGAGCTCTTAATAAGCTTGCTAATTCTATACCTTTCAAAGACATAATGCCTCCTAGTGCTGATGGGAGAGCAGCAAGCTGCTTGCTGCAGTGCAAAAAGAGTAGCTGTTGGTGCTGTGTTGATGTGTTGTCAGCTGTGAGTGACTCCTGCCCCCTTCAGTTTTCCTTTACTGGCACAGTTCAAAAAGACTGGAAATGTGATTTTAAAAGTTAACATTAAACTTTTAGTAACTCAGCTGAAAAGGAAAAAGTCTTGTGTTAAAAGCAGTGGATTAATTTAATTGGATTGTTCCTTCATCCCCAATGTTTAAATTGAAGACAGCAATTTTTTTCCCTGCTTCCTGGAAGTGTTCTAAAGGTAAATTTTCAATCTGTGTCAGAGTTTCCAGTTAGAAAGTAACAGGTAGGGTCACAACTGTGAACAGTGATTATCATCTTCCCATGTCTCAGATATTATGCAAACTCAGACACAGCTTACTTTTTAGATTTGAGAAAGGTTCCTTTTGGGAAAGAAGAGACCACTTTTCTTGCCATCCCACTCACCAGCATAACCAAATATTCCTCTTCATTCCACTGCTGCTAACCCTTTTATCATTGGACACTTGACTGCATTTTGTGGGGGGTGAGGATTGTGTTAAGGAAATCTTTAATAGTCTTTTTTAAAAAATACGTTATATTAAAATCTACATCCATCTCTTCTGCTTTAAGGTGCTAAGATTAAACAATTTATCTTTCTTTTGAGAAGTACTGTTGTTTAATTCCAGGGCATACAAAGATTTCTGGATATTCAGAAAGAACTGGTGAGACTGATGGATCCTCCAAGCAAAGCGGTACAATAACCAAGTGTATAATCATTTGGACATCCTACTACTATTGTCTTTTGAATCTTAAACATGGAGCATGTTGTCAGGCTTTGCCTTATAGCACAGAGTAGAAGATAGATTTCTCAGCCAGCTGAATAGAATTTTGACCATTTGGTGATATTAAGTTAATTACGATAGAATGAAACATTTTTTAAGCATAGTAAGTCTTTCTGTTCACCTGAAGTGCCCTGGGAGTGAATGGTGCCACAGTGAATATACAACATGTGGTTCTGATCTCTCTGAGTCTCACAAACATGCAACGTGCATTATTCAAGGTACTGTTGGTGTAGTTCTGTATCAGTCTCAGTATGTGCATTTGCTTGTTGCAAAGCAAGGTTGTTGAGTTTCTCCAAATACAGAGCCTAGAATCTCATTCCTGAGATCCCCTGTAATTTTCATAGGCTAGTTGACAATCTTCAGAATAACAATTGTTGGCTGGGTTGATGCCCACCTAGAAATAAACATTTGAAATGAGTCATCACCACAGAGTAAAACTGGATGATTGGTGATAGTATTCCAGACACAACAGAAGCCATTTCCTAACTTCAATATTTGCAATGTCTTCAGACCAAAAATCAGTCAGTTATTTTATTTTATATTTTATTTTATTTTTCTTTCTGTCTGTCTGTCAGTTTTGGCCTTTGCCACGGAACTGATTTCTTTCTCCTTTCACTCCCAACAGTCCACTGCTCAAGTAGCAGACAGTAAGAAAGGGAAAGCACAGAATGCAGGGAAGAAAGCGGTAAGAAGAGAGATTTTCATTTTAAGCCTTCAACAAGGTATAAACAACAGCAGGGAACCAAAATGGTTGTAAGAAATGAAACACATCTACATTGCCATTTTGGAGAGGTCAAGGCAAGACTTTTAACTATTCCAAATGCTCCTATTTTACATAGTAATTTGGATTCTCCTGACTGTACCCTCCCTTCCTGTGGAACAGTAAGACAAAGGGGAAATTCTGCTGGAATCTGGTAATTTTTCTCATATAGAAATCCTGGTAAATTATCCACATGTGCATTTTTGCAGGTCTGTAGCACCAGCAGAGAACATGCACTTTTAATCATGTAGGCCATAAAACTACTACCTCTAAGACTTGTATACTGTGCTGTTTCCAAACTCTGGGAGCAGAACTCCTCTCTTCATGTTGCATCAAGTTCCTCTTTGAGGTTATAGATAAGGGCAGATACGAACCAGTTGGTCTCACAATAATGTGCAGGGCATTCTTTTGTTTGGCACAAATGATCTTTTCTTGTCACTTCAAAACCTGTAGTTTACAGATGAGTTTTCTAAATAGTGGGATGGAAATGCCATGCTGGGTTTTGCTCCCCATTCTGAGACGATTAAAATATTACCAGGTGAGAATTGTTGCTGTTGTGGAATATACAAAAGAGAGGATGAGTGGAAGTTTTCTTGGGTTTTGTTGCTAATACAACAAAAAATTCACCATCATTAAGCAGCTGGCCAATGTTTTTCTGGTGGGTAGCACAATATGTACTGCAGTCACAAGTTAAAATAATTCCTAAAGATATGCACAGGGAACCAATGCATTAGATTCCCTAGAAAAAAAGTCCATTTATTTAAATAGAAGAAAACTAAAGGAAGAAGTAGTGAGACTGAATTTTAAGCTGATAAAAGCACCATATTGGTTTGAACTTTTTTTGGTGGACTAAAAAAAGGAAAAATGACAAAGTAGGCAGCAAAGAAGAAATGGTTTAAGTTATACGAGTAAAGACTAGACAGAAGGAAAATGTTATAAAGATAAACATTGCTTTTAATAGTATGTGTCAGAATCAGATGAAAAAGCAGACTTAACCTCTATTTCATGTTAAATGCAGGAAGACTGCAGCAATTCTTGCTGTTTATTGCTTCAGCTTAGTGCTCCAAAAGGAATAAGTAAAATAGATTGTCTCTCTTTGCAGATTGCTACGAAACAATCTCATAATAATTTGACCTGTGTTTTCTTCCTAATTTTTTATGTGAGGGAACATTCTATATCCTCTTGCTGGACTTCTGTTCTGTCCACTGTAATTAGTTCTCTAACTCATGTCAAAACTGATGCCTTCCAAATGATTTATCCAGTCTACCTCAGGATTATATCCTGCTGCTTTCCTGGCAATTTAGTGTAATTCGTTATAATCCCAAATTCACAGACTTTAAAGTTGAAAAATGAGTGTTTGAAAAAACTACCAAAAAAACCCCTGACAACAGAAGCACATGGGAAATATCTGCTCAATGTCATTCTGCTTGTGACTGGTGCCCAGAACACTGTTCCTGAGGCAGACAACTCCCTGCAGCTCTGCTAGAGATACTTCCCCTCTGTGAAATTTGTTCCTTCTAGAAATCTTGGAGGATTCTAGTGTTTCTTGAACAGTCCACAGAGGCAATATCAAAGTTGTAGTTGAGGAAAAAAAGAGTAAAAGCTGTTTAAAAGAGGAGAACATGTTTTTTGTGGCAAAGGGATGGTCTCCAGCACGTGAAACTTTCACGTAGCATCCATAACAATTCCATAGTTGTTAAGAGTACCTTTAAAACTATAAACTGGTCATATAAGAATGAAAACTCCATGACTAGACATATTTCCAAGGACTGTTAGCTCTCCACTCATTAGCACCTGGTTACTCTTCAGTCACAGGGAGTTGTCCTTAAAGTTGCTAAGACAATTTCTGAGAACTAATTTATGTTTTGACAACTGAATGCAGACTGAAATGACAATGAAAATATATATAAGTATTATGTATATACATGTGTGCAAATAAAGTGTTTGGTTTTGTTTTTCACTTTCAGCCACAAGCCTTGAAAAGAGTATCACACTTAGGCTGCCTAATAATAGGAGGTGATCATCTGGAACAACTGCTGCTCATAATACAAACAGCTTGTGATAAAATAGAACTGAAGTTAGGAACAGACATGTATTTAGCAATAAATTGTGCTGCTCATGAATTAATGGATTATGTAAGTTATTTTCCATCTCTATTTTGTGGGTTTTTAAAAGGAATCTAGTGATTTGGTAACATTCTTTATGATTACAATTACATTGCAAGCTCACCTAGAAGCTTCTAACTCCATTGTTAAGGTAGCAATCAAGCAAACCAAAAGAACTGTCACAGCATTTATAAATTATGGTAGAATCAGTCCTACAAGTGGTGCAGGTATGTTACTGGATGATGAATGCAAGGACATGAGACATGCAGGCATCCTGCCTGGTAGCTTGGTGCAGTGGGAGCAGTGGGAATGCAGGTATTCCTCCTCCACAGCTGTACCAGGACACTGGTGGGGAACCTGACAATAGATAAAGCTCAGTAGACCAAGGTCTGCAGGAATCTCTCTTACCTTCCTGATGTAACCTCACTCATTCAAAGGGTAGGAGTCTGCCTGCATCAGCCAGGTTAAGTCCTTTGTTTATTTAATAAGATTTTTCAGATCAGTCTGTGTCAAATTGTTAAAATTAACTTTTTTGGGGGTGCGAAAAGTGAGATTTTTTTCATGCAAGATCTAATAAAAATGTCAAATATTGCTCACTTTATGACAGAGTAAAACTGGCTGTGCTGCCTAGAAAATGCTGAAATAGACCTCCCTTGTTTTGGAAGTGGCATCTTCCAGAGACTTTGGCTTGAGCCCACAGGAACCGACTGCTACTTCAGGCAGAGTTTTCTATAGCAGTGTGCTGAGCTCTGAGACATGAAGTAGACAAGTGAACAGGGACTTACTGAAGAACACAGAACCTGCTGCCTTACTGGGGACACTACTGTCACAGGAGCTGTATGTTTGTGTTAGCACCCTGGGTTTTAAAGTATAACCATCCTTCTTTTTATGCTTTTCATTTTACTTTTCTAGGTTAAAGGGAAATACGAAACACTCACTGGAACGTTCAAAAGTCCTGATGAAATGGTTGACATGTATGTGGAACTGATTGATAAATTTCCTTTTATTATTGCATTGATAGATCCCTTAAGGAAAGAGGTAAGATAGCACAGTATGGTCCTTGAAAAATTTAATAATGATGTTACTTGGTATATCACTGAACTTTTTATATTTTTACAAAACATGGAATTTGCAGTTTCTGTTTTTGGAGCCTTTTGGCACAAAAATATAATTATAAAAATGTATTCAACAATCTCATTTGAAAATCTGTAATTGACAATAATGCTGAATTTTATTATACTTTTGACATAATTCCTGACATGAACAGAATATGATCAGGAGAAGCATTTTAAAGAATAACAATAAAATGTTGTGGTTTTTTTCTGATTTTACTTGCTAAACCACTGTCATTTTTATTACATTTTCCTTCTTCTGTAAACAATAATTAAAAATATAAAATTAAATAATAAAATTCAAGTGATATACAAATGATACTGTTTTATATAGGAGAAGCTAAAAATTTGGACCTAGTTTTATATTCCTTATAATCACTTAAAAAAAAAATTATTTCTTCTACTCTTCTTGATTATGATTTATACCCAAAGCCAGAGCAAACCTGTCACTAGCAATGTTGCTTGGCAGCATTTTTAAAGTGGTAGTAAGATAATTTACCACTGTGATCAAAGTTAGAGGAGTCAGTGTGGCCAATAGATTACAATAAAGTAGAATACTATTTAAACATGTTACCAGGTGTTAGCTAGAGGAAAGAAACAGATTGCAAAACCTTAAATATTAGCATTTATAGGTAACATTAAGTTTCCATGTATTACAAAAAGGAAAAAAACTGAATTGGAGCAGAACTCACAATTATAGACCTGGATTCTGCAGTTGCACAACTTAATAAAATTTTGCTTAAACATTTTA
This sequence comes from Chaetura pelagica, assembly GCF_000747805.2. Taxonomy (NCBI): domain Eukaryota; kingdom Metazoa; phylum Chordata; class Aves; order Apodiformes; family Apodidae; genus Chaetura; species Chaetura pelagica. The sequence continues at coordinate 979,470 of NW_009954309.1, forward strand.
AAAAGACTTATTAAAAAGCTCATTTTTAAGAACACCTGTGTTTACTATTATCTCACTCCAGAGCATATTACTATTGCCTCTCACCAAATTATTCTCCACTGCTGCCAGGGCTGCAAACTTCCTTGAGAATTCCTTCAAAGAAACATATTTGCAATATGAAAATCTGCAGGAGAATTACAGTTTGAAAAAGAACACTGTTGAGGAACATGCCTCTCTTCCTCCCCCCACCCAAATCCACAAGGCTTACCCATGCCACATCTTTGCCACAGATCATTAGGTCCTTGAGGATTAGCTCTGATACCAATTCAACAATTCATTGCCAGACAGCAGAACATGTAAGCACTAGTTTAAACATTTGTTCAGGTGTCAAAAACTTAACATGGGCTTGAAATCATGAGAGGAATGAACCCTTATTCAGATTGTAACTTTACAGGTACAGAAGTATGGTCTGCAGATCAAGAATTATTATGGGTAGAATTATGAACTAGAAAAGTAATGTTTTTAATGTGAGAACTTTGCATTCTGTGGACACAAAGCACAATCATTTGTACATTTCTTCTTTAAAATTTTTCATATATCCTTGTCCTTTATTTATCCTTAAATCACAGTACCATGTAGACAGTGCATTAAAATCAAGAAGCAAAGACCCTAAAAAATGTATGTACCCAGTGCATCAGTCTTACAGCTGTGATTATCCTGTCTTAATATCTTATTGAGTCTGTGGCTGCCTCCTATTTCAGTATTTTATATTTAAATAAATGGGTAAAATATTAACACAAGAATTATTCCTCTGAATAAAACAATAGAAAAATATTTTGTATCCCATTCAAATTAAATACATCTCAGGAAGGAAACCAAAATAGCAAAGTCCTACCATTATTTTAATTTGAAATATTTTAAACTGTACTTGTGTGCAACTACCTTTGATTAATTCCAGATTAGAATTTATGTTTTCTAGCAAAATGTCAAATCCTAGCAAAATTCCAGTGGTGTGTTTTCCTTTGGTAGACAGATTTAAAATGCAGCACAAAATACAATATGTTTATTTGAAGGGTATCTTTAGGATTCAGTCCAATTTTTGTTTTGTTGTGTTTTGTTTTTTTTTTTCCAATTTATCTCTTCATTTAGGGTTTTCATGCAGTTTTTTAAAATCTAGTTATTTATTTCTTCTTACAGGACCGACAACAATGGAATAAAATATGCTGTGCTCTTGGTTCCAAATGTTACCTGATTGCTGAGGATGCTGCCAGGTGCATTTCCAAACTGCAAATTGATCAAATGATAAACATACCAACCTGCAGTGGTCTTGTCCTAAAATACATTAACCAAACCAGGGTATCAGACCTCATAGAACTTACTGGACATCTAGATGGTGAGTAGAGGGAGAAAAAGGCTGACATTCACACCCTGCAAGTCAATAAATAGAGTTACTACACTTTGAAATACTACATCATTTTATTTAATTATTGTCACTTCTGATTTAGAAAGAGCTTGTCAGAAGAAAACTAGAAATCATGTTTTGATACACAAGTCTCTGCTCAAGAGCTTAAAACAGCATTCAAGGCTTCAGCTACATTCAGTTAATTCACTGTGGATGCTTTGAATGTGGGTGCCCTTTGACACTGCAGCTCAGTGTCATACAGTTAGGTATCAGAATTTAACACAGTAAAAAAAAGATATAGCTGAGTAATCTGAATTTTGACTCAAAGTATTAATAATGAAGAAATCCAAACAAGTCCTAAATGTTTAAAATTATAGTTTATACAGATTACTGACTATATATTGCTGAGCCTTTGTGGTAACAGTACAGACAACTTGAGCAGTTTCATATGTAAGATTTCTCTTTGTATCAGTTTTTCTTTATTCATTTTTTATACCCAAGGAAGAGATGGACAAAAGTAATGTAGCTAATTCCTTCCTTATTCCTCCAAAAAGCCCAGAATCACCCAGAGTCAAAGTGAGAAAATAACACCGTAAAGATTTCATTCAGTCATGATGGGAAACTTTTTCTTTATAGGGAGGAAAAATCATGACTATAGCAAGGAGCACATTTCAATAAATAGAACTGCCTCCCAGCCTGCAAAATACATTCCCAGACAGATCAGGGAGAGAAGGAAATTAGGGAACGATATTAGATAGTCCCTTATCCACACTGAAAATAAAATGTGATATTAATGTAGCAAACTGATACTGTTTACATCTTTATAAGAGGGGTTTCATTGGTTTTACTCCTGTTTGTATGTAGTGTAGAGAGCCCAAAGGTAAAAAAAAAAAAGTCCAAACTATTTCTGTGTCAAATATATAAAATTTAAACTAATGAAGGTTTTACACTCCCATTATATATAGATCAAAGACAAATTACCATATTAGGAAGTCCAGATGGAGAATCTTCTGATGATAGCCTTGTGGATCTGGTAAGCATTGAAAGCTGTTCCATTGCAGAATTGCCAAGCCCCTGCTTTTCACATGAACTATTTTTTAAGGAGAAAGAATATTTCTGCTTGAGAAAGAAACATTTGACAAAATGGGGTTTTTCTAGAGAGTTGCTTTTTTTTTTCCCCACAGCGAGTTCATCTTTGAGTTAAAGAGAACACCCAGGAAATTTGCCAAAGCAGGGAGTATATTCCCAAATAGGCACCATCTATTTGATTGCATTAGTTTATAAAATTAAAAAAAAAAAGTAAAAAAAAAAAGTGAGTTACTTAAAACATTTCTGAGCAGTAACAACATTGTAGGCAAAAATTTTTTACACTAACATATTTAGCCTTTTTGTACTAAAGCCACGTTTGCAAATAAAACCTCATTTCACAGGCCAGTGAAAATGATTGTTTGCCTCAGCCCAACCTTTCCTTGAGGTATTTTATTCCTATTTAAAGGAGGGTTTTTAAGCAGTGGGAAGAGTGTTGAATGAGAAGCAGGATACCACGTTTAATGACGAAGAGTCACTTCACTTCCCACCCTTGTGTGGTTTTAAATTCCACACTTTCTCATTGCAGGCGGTGGGACTGGGTGCCAGGTTCGTCAAGTTGGGAGGTCTTTTACGGGGAGAAAGGGTGACCAAATACAACCGCCTCCGTGCTATAGAGGAAGAACTGGCCAAGAATAGAACCCTACGTATGAGCTTCTTTCTTACTTTGTTTTCTGCTTGCCATGAATACGAGAACAAAGATTGGAGGGAGAATGATTGAAACCGCCCGGCAGGAGGGGAGCGAAATCAAAAGACTAGAAATAAGTGCTGACAAAAAAACCCAACAACCTAGGATGGCACTTGCCACAATGTATATTGTTGTCCTTAATGGATTATCTGTTTACTGAAGGTTAAAATAGACCCCTTCTTGAGGAGTAGCCTACATTAAGCTTTTTTTTTTTCCCCCCAGAATTAATTGGTTGGAGTCTTGAAGCCCACAGTGCAAAAGGGACAAAACAAAACCCATGCGTATGAGATGCCAAAAAGCTGCCAAAATAGAATTTTAGGGCCAAATACCCCACCCTCCCTCGAGCCTCTCAACGTATATTGCGAAGAGAACTTCATTTCACAACCCTCTTTTGTGTTACATTTCCAGCAAGACGTGTTTGGAAAGTTACAGTGGCATGGGTAAGGGCTAAATATAAAACCCAAGGAAGCCCCAACTGGAGGATGCACATTCTGCCTGAGCCGCTTGTGTGTATCTGCTGCATCTCGGGATCTGCAGCTTCTTACACTGCCCTCGACACTGTTAAATGCTTAACAGTTCATTAAAACCACTTCTCACTTGCTCAGGTATCAATCAAGACAGAATAAAGGCACACACAGTCAGAAGGAGAGGCAGAGGGGTAAGGAAAGCAAAAAAGGAAGGAAAGGGTTTCTAAGAATTTCTTACACCTAAGAAGCATGAAAGAGAATTAAACCATTTTGTCTTCTTGCTTCTAATAATTTTCAGTCTTCTATGCATAGGATAGCAGCACTGGACATGCACACTATACAACAAAGTTTTTACTTTAAGACATTTTTATTGAGATTGAGTTTTCTAAATGTCCCCTATGCTCATATATAATAATTGTAAAAGAAACAGAAATTCTTTTTGCTGAGGCAGTAGTTTGACAGAATGCATTTTTTCAAAACCAAGACAGATAAAGAGCTATGAATTTTAACTGCCTTGCCAATATTCACATTCCCTGTTCAAATGGTATAGCCTAAACAAAGAGCCTGAGTTTGACAAATATTTAGACGTAGATCTCATAAAATGAAATAGCAACAATTCCTGATGCTGTGAATCATTTGGCAGAAATAAAATCCAGTAACTAAATCACCAGCAGGGAAATTCTGAGACAGCATGTCTGAGCTGCTTACCAAACCCTTCATTTGGCTGGGCTGCCAGCTCCAGAATACACTGGAGAGCTGAGTAGGACTCTGTCAGTGGTGACACTGGCCCATCAGGAGTGTCCCCAGGAGCAGCTGAAGGGGGCAGGCAGCTGGGCCCAGGGCCAGGGTGACAGCCTTGTCCCCCCCTGGCCTACCTGCAGTCCCAACACCATGTTTCTGCCACCAGTTTCTCCTGGAAGGTGGGTGTGAATTTGAGAGCTGAAGCACTGACTGGCCAATCCATTACTGAAATGAACATATTTAGCTGAGATAGTCAGTGATGGGATGGGCAGTGGGTGTGTGGCAAAACAGGGAGTTGGGTGGTGGGGTTAGGGAGGAAGGAGAGTCACAGAACTGGGAAAAACAGCAAGAAGAGGGTTCACAGGAGCCACATCTGTTCATGGGCTTCCAAACAGTTGCTAAAGGCTGGGGAAGAGAAGAGGCACAGCCAGCTGACAGGGACTTCTGCAACAGCAGCAGAGCAGGTGTTCCAAAAAAAAAAAAAAAAAGCAGCAAGGTGGGATTAGTGAGGAAGGGAATGCAATAAATGTCCCAGCCCAGGCTGCTCTGCACTGATCCCACAGTCAAAGCACAAGGCTGGTGCTCCTTTGTTTCTAAGGACCAGACTCTTCAAGGCAGTGGGAGGCACCTGTGTCATGTGGCACTTAAATCTGAGTGCACCAGAGGACACTGCAAGAAACCAGATTACAGCAAACATGAGTTTTCTTTTTTTCTCTTCTATTTCAGGTAAAGCAAGTCTGGAATTTACTGCTTTTGCTGAAGAATCAGAGCCAGAACAAACAACTTTCTGATATACTTCCTCTCCCAAAGCAGGGTTTGTTGCCTCCACAGCTCTCAGCCAGCCCTGGAGGTTCTCAGCCTGCTCTCCTCCCAGAGAACGGCACACTGACCTGGGTTGTCAACATTAAGTTTTGCAGAGATTTCTTAACACATTCTAGTAAGAAACTCATGTGTTAACTACTTCTTAATCCGTTTATTTTCAAGGATTTACTTTGATACTTACTTACTTAGGTTCATGTTTTAAAAAGCATTCAGATACCAGCTTCTCTTTCCCCAAGAGACAGTGGCTTTCAGCTGAGCAGCAGCTACAGTTTGAAAACAGCACAAAATTCTGTGCTGTATTTACAAATTGGCAAAACAAATACTTCTGTGTTAGATCTAAAACGAACTGTTTGTTTTGGGAAAGTCAAAGTCTCTCTCCATACAAAGAGCAAGCTATTGACAAACAGTAAAAAAACCCCACTAAAACAAAACAAAACAACCAAACACATTTTACAAAAAAAAACAAAGGCCTTGACTGTTTTGCTGCTCCATCCCCCCACACACCCTCAATGCTGCCCTTAGATGGAGCCTACAAGGGAAATGTTGCTCCAGTTCTAGCTATCAGTGCATCAAGCCCCAAATGTAGGGCACAAAGCTGTAATTGGCATCACCAGGAAGCTCGTCAGAAGCAGGGAATAACCAGTCAATTTCACAACGGCTGGGAAACTTGTCAGGAGTCTTTTTAATAAGCAACAGTGAAAAGATAAATAATTTACGTCCTAAGTAACAAACAGTTGAAGTAAAAGAAATGCTTCTTTAAAAACTTCTGGGTTTTGCATAATTTGAACATATAATACAGCAGCAGTAAGTTGAGGAAAAATACATATATAAAATGTTGCATTTTAAATTCAGTGTAACAGATACTTCAATGGAAAATTAACCACCAGAACCAATTGCCCCCCAGAAATGAAGATAATAATGAGAGACAAATTTCCCCAGGTTTAGGAATTATATGTAGTTCAGTAATGAGACCGAGTCAAAGATTTTCTTAGCAAACATGCAAAAAACACCAAAAAAGATGTGAAACTACCACACTCATTGCTAGAATTTTATTTTTAGGAAGAGCACCAGGAAGTTGCATGCAGAGCCAAACCAACAAACTCGGAACATTCATCCTTCAATACTATCACTGTTTCAAATCATTAAATAAAAAATAACCCAAGTGCATTCAAGTACTTGACCAGCCAGTTTCAGTTACTCCCATCTTTAGGTAAATCCCTGATTACATTTGTTCACTCATTATAAAAGAACAAGATACTGTGTTGAATTTAAAAGGAGACTACAATGGAATGTCAGTTGGCAGTGGAGCAAGTCGGTTACATGCCCACCTCACTGCCTTCATGGGAGAGAAGGGCTGAGGGAAACTGGGATTTGTGGCATCAGATACAAATATCTGAAGTGTTACCTAATAAAGAAATTCACTCCACCAGTGTGTACCAGGCTCACAGCAAAGGTTTATTTGTTAGTGCTGCAAGCTTTCAGCTGGGAGTTCTCAAAATGTTGATTCCAAGTAACTTGCAATCCTAGGATGACTGATTCCCCAATGTAGTCCTTATTCACAGAGGATAAGGGATAAGTTATTTTTTTGCAGCAGTAAATGCAGGCTGCAGTTACAGCAGTTCCAAACTTCGCTTATGTAACCCTGAAACAAAAACCAGGAGGTAAATCCTCCTTTCAAAAGCTTTTATCCCAGTGAGAGCACCCATCTCAACCTGCACACTCCTGGCTGTGCTCACCAAACCTTTTGGTACCAAGATGACAAGCTGCACTGCCTCTGCTCCTCAGCCCTTGGGCTCACTGTCCACTGGGGAATCTGGAATGGAAGTGTTGTGCTTGTGCTTTTCATTTCCTCAAGAGAGCCCGTGTGGAGGCAGCAGCGAGGAGACCCACAAGATCTTGGTTTAAGTAAATCTCAAAACATTTTTAAAGCAATATGTTGAAAACCTGATTTTTCAAATTATTCGTAATAACCCCAGGCTTCCAGCAAAGCTTCAGAATGAGGGATCTTCTCAACAAAAGAATAATTTATAAAGCCTTTTCAAGTACAGCTTGAGAGGAAAGGTAACTGACAAGATCTAAGAAAATATTGACCATTCTTGCAAAATTGAAATGGGAAAGGGATTTTGAGTGATACATCATTATTTAACACTTGTAACAAAACTGCATAAAAAGACCGTTTCAATCTGTGTTATTGAGAGGTCTGGAGTACAGACAGTAGCCCCTAGTAGCACACCTAAGCCATTTACACGTCCAGATAATGATTCCCAAAAGTTACAGCCTTTCAGAGTAACAATTAACAGTTAGAACTGTCTGTTTCTTTGATTTTCTCAGCATTAGTTTCCTTCTGCAGCTGCTTGCTTTTCTCTTCTTTCACTTTGCTCTGATTCAGCACGTTCTCAGATGTCTGATCCCCTCTGGTGGAAACAGGATCTAAAACTACAACTGATTCTGTCTCTTTTTCACTGTTAGAAGCTTTTCTTGTAAATTCAGTGAGACTAGTTGATCTAAAGGAAAAACAATAAATACATGAATATAGATAACAGCTCACATTTCTAGAAGGAATATAAATATGCAGAGAAGCATTTCTATTATTATTTCTATTACATACTACTAATAGAAAGTATCACTAGGACAGATCTACCAAAATAATAAGCATTTATAGATTTAGCAGCCGTTACATACAGATAGTAGTGCACAAAATGCAACAGTCACATTACTCCTCCTGAATTGTTTGTTAAGCCAGCCATGGAAGATATTTCACAGGAAAACAAACTTAAAAATCACTGAGAAAAATCCTTAGACTATGAAAGAACCAATTTAAACTCTTAAATATTTTTCTCTCTGCTCATCTCTGAGCTGGATGTAGGTTTCCTCATGTCCAAACAGAGCAGCTGGACATGTAAACGGACAGAGAAAATGCTCCCAGTTCCTGCAGCCTGGAAGGAGAAGATGGCTTCTCCTGCACATCTGCAGCCTCTGCAGGAGGCAGTGGTGGTTGGTGCAACCCGATCTTCTGCAGGCTGTTCGAGGTCTCTCTGGGAGCAAGTGCAAACGACTTCTGAGAATTCACCTGCTGGATTTACTGAAATCCAGAGGGCGTTAGACCTGCACTCTGCACTGCAGACACAGGGTTACAGCTTGGTTGCTCACAGGGCTGGGATCTTTGCAGAGAAAAAGCCCTCGGAGCAGGGAAAGAAGAGGGAAGAAAGGTCAGAGACACCAGGGTTGTTTGTCAAGGCTGGCAATAAACACTAAAAGCACATGTCTATATTGAAAAGCTTTGTACTAGTGTTGAAAGCATGCAGGCAAATACTTAAGATTGGCTGGAATGCACCAGTAGAGAGCAAGGAAAAGCTGGGGAAAGCACAACCTGAGGAAGTGGCAGTGGGGCATCTCCATCATCCTGGGCAGACAGGAGCCTGCAGGCCTGAACCTCCTTCACCTGCTTCCCAGAGCCTCCTGGCCCTGTGTGCCACCATGTTCTGCCACAGGGCAGGCACAGCTGCCCCCAGCCCACCCTGAGGGAGGGCTGTACCCACTGGTGCAGACACCATCCAGGTGTCCACACCGAGACAGCCACAACCACCACAGTGGACAAGTGCAGAGCATCTCGGTGCAGGAGGGTCCTACATGCACCAGTGGGTGTGTGGCTCTGCTCCCAGGAAGCTGAGAGCTGCTAAATGCATCTGTGTTTGCTCATCCAGAGCCTTTCCTTTTCCTTTTTTTTTTTCTTTTTTAATTTTTCATGCTCTCTCCTAAGAAAAGGCCTTCCATACTGCTAAGGTAACACCCTTGAAAGGAAAAAGTAGAATCAACTGGAGGCCAGAGAAAGAAATTCAGCTACTGGATCCATCTGCTACAAACCACCCTTTCTTGTGACAGTCTTTGTCCTAAAGAAAATGACAAGGAAAAAAACAACAGGTCACCCCACTCAACAATTAGAGCCTGGGGCAGAGAATGTACTGGCTCCCACCTGAGGGGGAGAGTAACTGTGCAGCTTAAAACAAATAAATAATCACAGAAACAACAGTTGCTGCACTTTCCATTTCAGAAAGAATTTACTCAGGTTGCTACCAAAACACTGGATACAGCAGATGAAATTCCATGTTCAAGCTTTAATTACCAGAATTGTCTCTAACGTTAGAACTTCGGCATAAGTTAATGAACGCAGAAATTGGCACTAATAGATACAGTTTCAGACTCATTTGCTTATCATCAGAAGCTAGTGATTTCATAAGGAAAATAAGCATTATTTTATGCAAAAGTTGCCAATCATTCCAGAAAATACAAGGTGAGGCATTTTGAACGTTACTGCAAATTAAACTTTTTAAAGCAGTGTAACCAGAAAAGGGTTATTTTTAAAAGTGCTACCTCTGAAAAGCTGATTGCCCAACACTATAAAAGTGGTCAAAGCCATAAATGCCAAGTTCATTTTTATTTCACTTTGGAGGTAACTATCTTTCAAATCCCAACAGCTGGACTATTTAATACAATCTGGTGAATCAAAGTATAATTCTTCACTGGGCTCACAGTGGGGAGTCTGCATTAGTGCATGGCAGCATTCCAACAACTGATGCACAGCCAAACGCTCGGAAGTCTGTTTCATTTACCACAAAAATGGATAAAACTGCAATCATATTTACCCCTTTCAAAGGACAGAGAAATGAAAGATGTCGATATAAAGAAGTTTAATGGAGAAAACCAGTGATTAAAGCAGCATTTCAGGCACAAAAATAAGAATTACTATTCAGACTTTGTTGTACTAGCGTTCCCTTCTTCAAATCCTTTACACTGTTGCAGCACCAGCCTGACAGTGCTGCTGGTACAGCTGAGGTATTGTTAAAAAATTATTGACCCTATTTATCATGTATTCATAGCTCATTTTCTATAGTTTGTCAAGAGCAGAATACAGGCATAATAAAGTTTCAGTGCAAGAATAAACATAATTTTGCTGCTCCCTTTCAAAAAAAACAACCCAAAAACATACAGGTTTTGCTGCTACAAAGAAAGCTGAGGAAAGCAATTAGTGCAGCCACATTTAGCCACAGTTTTGAACAATCCCAAATTTGTCCAGCCAAGGTATTTGCATTTAACTCTATGCAAAGCTCTTGCTTTAGTAAGATTATGTTGTTATCAGCATTCCTGTTATTTGTCCAAATATATACTTAATCCAGAAATTGAGAGCCTAGTTCTATTGCATTCTTTCAGCCATGATTGCTCAAAAGTCTGCATATATTTTTATGACTAAAAATACAATCTGTACTGTGAAATCTAAATTTAGATGATAAATGCATTTTAGATTAATGTTTGAGGTACCCAATGTCCCATGCAGGACTGAGGGCTGTTTGTGATACAAGAGTCACAAAAGCAATATATTCCATTTATATATTTACAGAAGATGTAAAAATACAGGGTTAAGCCTGACAGGCCATCTGTGAACTCGAACTGCTGCCCCTTTGTAAATAATTTACTGTAGAAGTGGAAAAGGACAAAATAAGGATAGGATTGTCAGCTGAGACTTGGATTTTCTATTTCCTCTGGTTAATATTATAAAACTTTGGTATTATATTTAACCTTGCTCAGTGCTCTGTTCATGAAATAATTGTAATATGTTTCCATTACAAAGCAGAATTTGATGTAAATATAATGGAAAATTTTATTGGACAAAGGCCTGTGCAATTTCCTAACACGACATAAAAGCAGAAAGCTAAAGGAAACCATTCAAGGAAAACTGTAGGAAAATCCATGGGGTTTACAGCATATTTAGAAAACATTGGCAAAATCTATTCCAGCAAAAACAGGTTTTGCAAGTACCTAGTATAAGCATGGGAGACTCCATGTAAAATACTGTGCCTGGAGTCTGAGCTGGTACAAATGTAGTAATTTCTGCTACAAAAGCCAACACTTAACATGGCATCAAACCAAGTACACTTTGTCTTTCAGCAAGCTCCCTCATCAGAGATGCTGAAACAGCTGTCATTGCTCTTCAAAGCAAAATTGCTTTCCAAACCAAAATAAAACTCCACTGGTGCTATTCCTGACTCCCCAAAAGATGAGATTTGAAGCATTAAGACAGTTGGTCACCACCAGTTGCTCCTTTATAATGCATTCCAAACCATGCCTGCATATTGATTATAGCTTTATTTGCCTAACTACCACCCACCCTGACCCCAGCACACCCATTTTCCTCCAAGACCCTCATCACTGAGGACAAACATCACTAGTGCAATAAAGCTCTTACTCCAATCACCATGTCTTTTCCAAACTGCCACATAAGGAAGGCTTGCAGCTCTGCTCTCCCACCTCTGACCCAGACTAACCAGCCCATGTTTCCAGCCCATATGGAGAGGTGGGTCTCAGCCCAGCAGAGTACCACTGTGGCCCCTCTGTTGCAGCCCAGACCACAAGAGCCAAGTCAATTTTTACCCTCAGTCAAAATCTTCCATTGAGGATGAAGGACATGGATGTACTTATTAAGCATTTCAGATTTTTTAACAATGCAGGGGAGTAACACAGACAGGACCAAGGGTTCATACTGAACAATGATATAAAATACACCAATTCCCAGTCTTGAAAGTCTTTGATGAACAAAAAATTCCATCACACTGAAGTATCTGTAAAAAGGCAATTATACTGAACACAAACAGTGACACTAGAGAATTAGTCTGTTGGTTCCCTCCTCTGATAGTATCAGTACTATCTATAACACCAGGTTATAGAAGAACTCTTCTGCATTTCAGGAATTGCCTCTGCTAAATCTGAGTAGATGGGTGGTCAACATGGCAGTGAGCAGAGTGGAACTGCAGACAAGCTTTAGTATGGAAATTGTTCCCATTTTTAGGTGCTTTTTTGAAAATGTTCAAAAAGATTGGCAATTTCATTTATATGAAGACTCTTGGAGAGCTTCTACCTGCTCTGAGAGAGTGAGCACAAAAAGTGCAGCCTAAGAAAAATGTTTAAAATTGAGGAGACCTCCAACTTCCATGACATCCCATTGTTTTCTTCATTTGTTATTCAAACTAAATTGCCCACGTTCAAGCTGCACTGGAAAACCTTAGCAGTTCTGTCTGGCTGGGGCTGAGCTGGTTCCTGCAGAGCTGGTAGATGATTCAGGGGTGCTAAGATTACAGCCAAGAGAAGGAGGACAAATCCTTTAATTGTATAAAATCATCAGATTAAGACTAACCCTCTCTGTGGTTCACTCTGTTAGTGGAGAACTCTGCTGCCCAGAAACAAAATGTTTACAAAGTGCTGGGGAACAAAAAAAAAACACCCCAACAAAGAACCCGGGGGCAGGGCCAGACACACCTTCTCCTTCTGTGTCTGCACACCACAGGGAGCCACGGGAACTCTCTTTCCTCACAAGGGAACTAAATTGTCACCTATTTTCTTTTAAGCAATTGTTACAGAATTGCACTCACGCTGGGTTAAGCATTTGGGAAGAAATTTGCAGAGGAAGTTACCTGAATACTCAGGTAAAGCCTCAATTTCTCTATAGGACACACATCATTGTTGTCTTCCCCCTCAGTACCACCTCAGCACACTTCACACATTCCAAATAATCTGCTTAATGGCTTCGGGTCCTTCCTCTATTAATGTCCTGCACTGAAAGAACACCTCACCTAGTGGTTTGAAACCCAAATTTTCCTCCTGAATTAATTTCTTTGAGCTGTCATCACTTAGTTTGATCACAGGGAAATTTCAGAACCAACCTGGTTTTGCTGATTACAGACCTTTTCCACTATCCCTCCTTTGACAACCCATATGAGTGGCCCAGCTGATGCAGCTGGAGGTCAATGCTTTGGTAACACTTCAACACAGGAGTGAGCATATTTCAAGTCCTACTTTAAACAAAGCCTGAAAATTCCTTACCTGTTAGTATTTATGTTAGATTGTCCCTGACTTGGGGTGGGAACGATCCAATATTCTACTCAATGAGCTGAACTTCTGCCTACTTATTTTTCACAGACAGATCTTCAAGACTGGGTGTTTTTCAAAGACTTGACCTCACTCAAGGTGAATAAAGAATGACAAATAGGGCTGTTTGCATTTAGATGTCTGTAAGCATCACCTCCTCTTTCAGATAACAAACCCAGTAAATGCATGGTGCAGCAAAGAGAAATATCTGACAAGGATCCCTAAGGTTTTCTATAAGAAGCTCTACATTAAAATCTAGGTGCAGAAAAGGGGATAAATGCTGCATTGCAAGAGACACCTGGTAATTATGAGACCTGCAATCCTCTACGGTGCTGTGAAAGGTTTGCTTGGCTGCTGCAAACAGCTGAAGCAGGTCACACCTTTGTAAAGAAACTGCAAATGATGAGACAGCTGCCTTAGGTGTGAATAAGGAGGAGGGGCACAATAAAACTTCCCTGTGCCTTTGTTACACTTGGGGTACCTGGCCAAAGCAGCATACCGTTTGTTGAATGAACATGCTTCATTTTAGGAAGTCGTGTGGTGCAATCAGAGTAGATGTGCAGAGGGAACAGCCTGTGCTTCAGTAATGTCCTCAAAACATACATCTTGGGTGTGTGTGTGTGGGCTATTCACTGAACTGGCTCTGATGTGGCCCTAGGCCAGGCATTAAAAACTAGATCCTGTCTTCTGGTTTAGTTTCACCCATCTAATGAATCCAGGGATTCAGTTTATGCACTAAGACCACTCCAGGACACAAATCAAAGCATGGCAAATGGGGACAACAGGGAGATTCACTTCACAAGAGTTCTGCTGATCCAAACAGAACCACTAGCAAAGATGTAACCCAGGGAAGCTCAGAAAAACGCATCATTAAAGAGCCAAGTTGTCAGACATGTTAGACAAATGAACTTCCTTCAGATGTCTGCTTCAAACGAGCCCTGCTTCAGAACAGTTACACACCTTGGAGTCTGGAGGCTGCTTTGACTAACCTCTGCTGCCAACAGCACCCTGGAGAAAAAGAGAAGTAACTGCCCTTGGACATGGTATGAAGCATCTAGGCTATTTCTGCTCCTCCCTGCCAGCCCAATGGCAGGGGAGTGTGAGAGCCCCAGCGCCTTCCCTTGCTGGAAAATCATCCTCAGCGACGAGCCTTTCCAACTACCAGTGACTGGGTGCAAAGAAGCCCTCCAGAACTAAGGAATCTGGCCCACCACATTTGTTTTAATGCTTTAAACAGATAAAGTGAAATGTGTCTTTTCAGATGTCACTGAATAGGCAAGCTGAGAAATAAATTGAGCTTCACGTATGCTTTTATAACACATAACAACTGTGACAGTTAACACAAGATCCTTTTCACTGTCAATTCACCACACATTCTGCAAGACCTTGGGGCCTGCAATTATTTCATTTCCTTTCTTGTAAATGCAATTTCCACTTAGTTTGGTGGAATAAAAGGTAGACAAAGGTGGTGGGAGTTGCTGTATTTTCTGATTAAGGTTATTGGTTCAAAACTGTAGAAATCAACAAACTACAAACACAGTATTTTTCAGGAGCAGCCTCACCGTTCTGTCAGGGTAGCAGTTCAAGAAAACGCAGTGGCATTATTCATGTCAAATTAACTGCTGAACAAATCTTCATCTTTCTGATTAAATTAAAATGAAGATCACCTTTCTTCTAAGGATACTTATATGAAATAAAAGGGGAAAGCACGTATGATTAGAAAAGGCATTCTGCTTTTAAAACTCAGTGTGAATTAAATAAAACTGTCAGACACAAAGGGAAATTGGGCTCTTCATTCATTCAAAAATAAACAACAATAGTACCTGCAGGAGAGTGAAGTACCTATCAGTCCATAAAGACAGATGTGAACTGAACTTGCAGCTCATTTGTCGTGACTTACTCCTTTGAACTAAGCAGTGATGACTTGCTAGAATTGGCACTGGTGGTATTTTTTAAGTGATGGAAGAGGAAAACAGAGGTTTAATTAGCCATGATTACAATATTCTGCTGATCTGATTTGTCTCATCTGTTTTCTTTTCTTGAAATGACAAACTGACAAACGACCTGGCAAGGGAACTGAAGCAAGTGCACAGACTAATTTCTAAAGGAGCTTGGTATTGTTATAAAACAAACCAATCCTCTGTGGGATCTGTCTGAAATAAATAATTCTGAAGCAGTTTTAACTCTTTGATGCTGAACTGCCACCCTGGCTCTTGAGTCTGCCAAGTCAAAGCTCCCTCTACCTATCTGTGCAAATGCAGAACGAACTGGGGTCTTGGGGTGTTTTGGTTTTTTTTAAGAATCTTAATATTGAGGTTTCAAAGTAATTCAGAGTTTTTATTGCCAAATATTTAAAAGTATTAGTTAGCACCCATTTTGGTCCAACAGAAACTGCCCTGCACACCCACATACAGAGTAATATGACTCATACAATTCTATTTTTGAAAAGAATTGCTAGAACTACCTTTAAAAAAAAAAAATCAAGAGTGGAATATGTAACTATCTTCTCTCTTCTCTTCAGATATGGAAAAAACCTCAACCTCATCATTCCTTGAGAAATCACTGAGTTTGGTTTGGTTTGTGTGGGTTTTTTTCTTTTTTTGGCAGAGACAACAAACATCTTTTTAAAGAACATTAGAGATCCTACAGGAAGAGCTTTACTACAGAGAATTCAATCTCTACCTCATGTGAGACTGCAAATTATTTGAGGACTCTGATAAACTGCTGCAGACTGTACATTTACCCTGCTAACCCAAACTTATGTTATATAACTTTCAAAATGCACCAGCTAAACACATCAGGTACTAAAATATATTTAGAAATCCATATTCTACTTACTGTAATGTTGGCTTGGAGCCTGCACCACCCTTAGGCTCGTTAGAGACAGGACCTGAGTCGGGTACTTTGGAATTGAATTCTGTCTCCAGGTCTTTCTTGTTCAAGGCCCTTGGTGCAGCACTGGCTCCCGAGCCCAGCACAGGCAGAGATTTTGATTCTGATGTGGCCAAGATTCCAGTGGGACCTAAAACCCAAAGAAAGTTTAATTCTTCTGTTAACTAGATTGACTGATCTAGAAATAACAAAGCAGCACAGCAGAATTCAAGCTAAATGCAGAAATCAAAATGGAATTTTAACAAACAGCATTCAGTGAGTGCATGCACAGTGTCAAAATACTGTATTTGCAGCTTCTGCTCAGCCTGCCAAGATTAACCCTAACCTACAGCAACAGTGGTGCCCTCAATCCCTTTGCCTTCTGTGTCCTGCTGCCCACACAGCTCTGCCACTTCACAACTGACCAGGGCTCTCCCAGCCCCACGTGCAGGTAGAGCAAGAGTCAATCAAAAAGCCTGTTCTCATGAACAAGCAGTCAGCCAGCTGTCTATCTACAAAGTCCAAGCTAAGACCACAATGACCAGGGCTCTCCCAGCTCCACGTGCAGGTAGAGCAAGAGTCAAACAAAAAGCCTGTTCTCATGAACAAGTGTCTATCTACAAAGTCCAAGCTAAGACCACACAGGGACACCTGGTCTAGTGAGAGGTGTTCCTGCCATGCAGGGGTTTGGAACTAGGTGATACTTAAGGTGCCTTCCAACCCAAACCATCTTGTGATGCTATGATTAACACCAGCCCCATCTGCACTGCCTATGGCACAGACTCAGACTTGGACTGTGTTTCTAACCAGGCAGAACATCAACAGCTTCTCACAGAAGATGACAATAAAGCATAGCTTAAAAACTGCAAAGCCTTGCCCTGCAAAATGTTAATTCAAAACATTAGTCTTAAACCCTCATTTCTCTGGTTACCATTACTTTCAAAGATATTTTCACAGTAGGCTTAGACTATTGATCCCAGTAACAACATCTGAGCTCCAGGAAGAACAGAGGAACCCATGTATATTTGTCTGTGCACACAGAATATCCTGACAGAGGCATCTCATGGAGAAAACGGAGATGAAAAGCAACAGGTGTGACAAGGAAGTGAGTCAGTGTAGAAGTAAACAGGGTTCTCCATAATGGCTGAAATGGCAGTGGTCTGGAAGAGAAAGTAAAGCTTCAAGAGTCACTTAATGCAGGGAAAAGAGGAAGACTGTGGAGGAGTCCAGCCACTTACTGCCACTGTCCTGGTCCGTGGTCACTTTTCGGCGTCGCAGAACTCGTTCCAGCTCCGTTTCACCGCTGTCTGTTTCAAGGGACTTCAAACTTCGGGAGCTAGTGGATTTGTTCAGTGTTTCCTGCAGCAAGAAACAGGCATAAAAAGCTCTGTGAAGATACACCATGCTTTGCCAAACATCCCATATACACAATGTGAGAATGTTTTACACTGCAGAAAAGCAACTGCAGCTCTAGAGCAGTGTGTGAAGCAACAGCTTCAGTACAACAGAGAGCTCTGGGGACTTGGCTCACCACTCCTCCCTGTACTTGGATTTCCCAAAGCAGGGATTAGCCCCACTTACCTACACATTAGAGGGCTGATATCAGGCTTAAGAAAGATGCTCTGGATCACTAATGAACAAACAGATGTTTGCAGGGAACTGCCAATTACCTCCATCTTCATATTTTTTCAAAATCTGCTGGAGCAAATGCTCCAGCCCATGTATACAACTGACCTCTATTAGCAAAAAGACCAGAAAAGATCCAGAAAAGATCCAGAAAACTTTCTATTTTAGTATGCTTCTGTGTTGCTGCATCCTGGTGTGGACACATCTGCAGAGGTCAGTATGTACTAGCTGCAACTGCAGCATGCTATTATATCCTATAATCAATCTGATCTGCCATAAACCTCACCCTATGTCCACATACTTCATGGTTTCTCTTAAGTTGAGATCTCAAGTTGAAACAGTTTTTTTAATACACATAAACTAGAAATGCATGGCACTCTGCCTGGTGCCAAGATTAGTATTTTGTATCAGTGAAGCTGCAAGTACAGCAGCACCTTTCCTAAGAAGTGGGGGGGGAAAGGCCTTAATCAAAGTCTGAAACTTCCCAAAGTTTCCCACAGCAATTTTAATATGCATACTGTAAGCATTTCTTAGCTGACAAGAGTCAGTTACTGGATCAGCAACTACTTCATTGTAAAATTTACCCAAAATGTTTATAATGCAACTGAAAATTTGGGACCCCGTGTGCTGTTTCATTCTCCCTCCGAGTCTTGCCATCTTTAGGAATCCCCAAGGAATCCTGTTTATTCAGTGTCAGACTCATAGAGCATTTTTCTAGACCATAAATAACATATTATTAACATCTTTTGTTGACAAGCTCTTAATTTCTGATCAGAAATAGCAAATGGCAAAAGTAAATGGCATCACAAGTTGCAAAAGCTGTGCTACTTTCAAGATACTGGCAAAGTAACTCTAGCTCTTCACCTCCCCAACCAAATATTTTCTTTGGCAACTATCTGAAAGGTAAGTGAGCAGGTACACGATGAATTACTGTGTTCCCAATCTGTACAAATGTACACATACGAAAGCAACTTGAGCAGGGGAGTCACTCAAACTCTGCAATTTACAGAACACAAATGTGTTTTGTTTGTAACAATTATATGGAGGTCTACAGGAAATGCATAATTAGCGCGGCAACAACAAATGTTTACTCCATCACATCCCACCTCCGTGTTTGTTGTCTGACTGTGCATAATGATGGGTCTCAAGAATAGACTGGAATTGGATTTTATGTAGTTTGTCTTATACTACAAATATCCTGAAGGGCTCAAAAGCAACAAGCTAGACACAGAAGTGCAGTGACTGCAGGTTTCTTTCTGCTCCCCCTGAAGCACATAATCATGTCTCCCCTGATGCCAGTGATACAGTCAAAGCAGTAAAACAGCTATTAGGAAACGAAAGGACCTTCGGCAGGATCACTGAGTCCAACCCTCACTGATCCAAACAGCACACTAGACCAAACTATTCATATACTTACAGAGTTCTACTTAAACCATAATATCCATGTTGCATTTTATTCCTTTTCTAGTTATCTCCACACTTAGTTATGTGTTCCTCTAATTAGAGCTCAGCATTAAGGTCTGGGGGCTTTCTAGATGATTTAATCCCTTCTTCCCTTGCTTTCATGTGACTAGAGAACAGTAAGTTTAACATGTCGTTGATGCCACACTTGTAATTTTAGATCACAGCACAGGCTGTGGCTACACTCTTTGCTGTACTGTCTTGCTTCACTCAACACAACACTGAAGTTATTTTTATAAGGGCAGTTTAGGTGCTATCACAAATTATTAGAAGGATCAGCCTTACCTTCTGTGAAGTGGATGTGAAGCATTTTGCTTTGATGTGGGCAGAATTTCACTGGTTTTCACCTTACAAAGGCAAAATTTCACCTGATGTGCCAAAGTTATGCTTCAGCTTTAAAAGCTTCAGGGTCACAGAAGTCAGGGAGCAAGAGCTACAGCTCCTTCTGACTGTTAGATACAATTTTAGCACTTGTGCAAAAGAAACAAGCAGTTTAATCAGCAATGCAATACACGAGTAAAGGAGAGGCCCACAGCAAATAGTACACTGCTCTGAACAGGACCAAACACAAGCCTAATAGTTTTATTTAGTCATATATGGGTATGGGGACAGCTATTCAGAACCATTTATTTAATATATGACTGTAGACAAACTAAAGAACTCTTGCTCTACTTAGTCTATGTCTAACAAGAACTGTGGTTCCTCAGGGAAGAGCAGTTAAGAGCAGCTGATGATACGAACCCTCCGTCTACCACAATGCAGTTCAGGAGATTTACTCTGGACTCTCCCTCCTTAAGCATCCCCACTCTTGAGTACCTGGAAATTTTCCAAAGGATCTATGGCAGATACAGACCATAATATCCCCTCTAGTGGCAGAAACACACAAATCCAGAGCAGAGCTAACAGGCTAGTTTTCCCGAAAATAAAATTCTGTTAGCAAGACCAAAACCAACCTTTCAGTTGGACCAAAGGTCCAAAGTGGAATTGGGGGATTCATTCCCAAACTGCTCTACAGCTTCAAACCAAAACACTAAGACAAAACTTTCAAATACTCAGCTGTTTTGCACAAAAGGCCTTGTCAGCTCAATGAGAAGAAAAACCTGAAATAGAAATGACAAGTTTTCTTACCAGAATCCCTTTTAACTCTTTCATTGCACTTTCAGAGGGCTTTGGTGTTTCTGGCTGTAAATAAGCACAACACATGCATGTTAAAAATCATGTGAAATGGACCATGACAGACTTTGTACTTGAAGACAGACATGGCACAAGGGTCTGCTGCACAGGTGTGCAGTTGTATTACATTCCTCTGCTTTCTCCTCTCCTGGGCACTCGATTGACATTCAAGCTGTTGGCTTATACAGATGAAGGGGAAAGTCTTAGCTCTTAGCACTGTGAATCACAGCCTACACATAAGAAAGATTATGCTTTGTGAAGATCATAGAATCATTAAGGTTGGAAGGGACCTTAAAGATCATCAAGTTCCAACCCCCTTGCCATGAGCAGGAAACCCTACCACTAGATCAGGTTGCACAAAACCTCATCCAACTTAGCCTTAAAAACCTCCAGGGATGGGGCATCAACAACCTCCCTGGGCAACCCATTCCAGTTCCTCACCACCCTTATAGTAAAGAATTTCTTCCTAATATCTAACCTAAATCTCCGCTCTCTGTGTAAAACCATTACCCCTTGTCCTATCACTATCTTCTCTGATAAAAAGCCCCTCCCCAGCTTTCCTGTAAGGAATATTTTATAGCAGCTACATTCAGGTATTAGTTCTAAGTGTTGCATAAAAACAAGAAATACTGCTAAATACATTCAACTTCTTGATCATCCCCTTCCCCCAGTTCAGTTATTCTCTCTGTGCTTTTTCTCAGTAGCTATTTGTTTACAAGATGTTTGGCTTCAGTTCCTTTCTCTGCCAAAAGAACCTGGGCTTCTATATTTACTTACTGTTGGCTTCACTTATTTTTCTGTTCTTCAGATATATGCTGCTCTAAATCATTTTATTCACCATCAAGCCAAGCAAATGAGGTAAGACAGACCTCATTTTGAATGTTTTACAAAAAGCCTGGTTTATTTTTCAGTGTAAATTACTGTACTTAGCCAATATTTCTGCTCAGCTATTTATTGCAAACCTTTGTTTTAGGCCTGCTTGACTGGTTGACTGGTCTCAGATGAACTCCCTTTTTAATTCTGTCCATCATTTCTTCAACAGCTTGTCTCTTCAGATCTGTAACTTCTTCACCTGTTCCAAAAAATCAGACCATATCACATTCCAGATATGAACTACAGAGAAATAGTACAGCAAAAAAACACACACATATGTGCCATATGAAAAAGGGGGGGAAAAAAGAGTGCTTGAGGCAAATAAATACTTGGAGAAATATGGCTGATGCTATTCAGAGACACAATGTTATACCTTATGTAACAGGAATTTTAAATAGAGTTTTTCTCTCTCACTTGTCAAGGCACTGTTGATGATTCATAGAAATGCACCCTCTGTATTGTAAGGTGATTTAACGTCAGGCTTTAATTTCGCAAACAGGCTGTTTCAAGTACAAAAGCTTAATTGATGGTATGGGATAGAAACCACTCATTCTAAGTCCTTAACAAGGGTCAAAACAAGCCTCAAGTTGGATATAATCACTAAATCAAGAAAGAACCTTCCTTCTTCTTTATTTTTGTTAAGAACAGCTCAACTATTAAGAGAAGAAGCAGTTTATATGTGATTGAAGAAAGGTCAGAACTGTTAGAAGTTTGTTAATAAATAATAAAAGAATGGGGTGTAGAGAACATCAGTGAATTTCATAGCATTTCCTGCAATCACTGCAACAGTCTCAACAAAAAGGTGTAATCAAAACATCTAGGATGCTTCAAGGTAAGGAAACTTGATAAATGAAGGCAAGATAATTGAACTTTGACTGAAAGATGGACTCTTCATCAGAGATCTCGGTACAAAGTCACTTTGCTAATTACTTTACCAAGACCAACAACTTCATTTCTCTCAAACTGCTAACCAGTTCCCTCAGAGACCTGCCCAAGTCACCCCATTCCTCAGTTCCTACCCTGAAAAAAACCCAAACTTCCTTTCCCCCACTTGCTGCCAGTTGGTCCCATCCAACAATCCAGCCATGCTTACATGCTACCACAGTCTGCCGACAGTGATTTTTGCTACAACAGTTATATCCTATACCTATAATTTCAGCCAGGTCCCCTTCTCCAGCCCCCTCCTTTGTTTAAACGGCAGCAAACGAGTTAAGCAATTCACTACAAACAAACTCCTGCTGTTTCAGAAGGAATAGAGAAACAGTGAGAAAAACCTTGCTTATTTAACTGCCTGTCGAACTAGCTCTGACTCTTTAGGCACTCGCGATCATTTGTAAATCTGTACTTAATTCCTGCTCTCAACCTACTAAGTTTCCAGCTTCCATTAACAACAATAGAATGCAATTTCAGCTGTTACTTTGCATGCAGAGCCACCTTAGTGCAAGATTCTGTTTTGTTTTAGGTTTTCAGTATTATTAAAGGATTAGCATCACAGTCTACTCTGAGTGGTAATTTCCTAAAATATGAATTGAGGGGTGAAAACTGAGGCATTTAACAAATTAACTCTGCAGAGAGCCTCTGGACTGAAGAAACCACAAACAAGAAGCCATTTGGAAGTTGGAAAATTGCCTGTGTTATCCTGTATATAACCTGCTCTCATCTGAAAGCTTGTTGGGTTCTTCTGCCTCTTCCCTGTGGAAGTGCAAAGCCCCAGACATGCTGTAGCTGCAGCTACGTGCTCTAGTATCTCCAGAGTAGAGGCACAGGTTGAGCCTCTCAATGCTGCTATAGTGCAACTACTACAGGCAGTACCAAATTACCAGGGTGCAACTCAACAAGCTGCACAGAGTCAGTGTAACAGCACAGGGCCCAACCTAAACCATCCTGTTCTCCCCTTCTCACCTAGCACACCACCATAGGCAGCTTGCTGCTTATCTTCTCAGGTCCTTCTGAGAGCCTGTAGTAACTATGACCACCCTCTCCCCAAGGGAAGAAAAAAGAAAGGTGACTTTTTCTGCCACATCAGTGAATGAAATCAGCTCAGTGACATATCTAATAAGCAGGAGAGCCAGAAGCAGGAAGATAAGAATTTATTTTCAATTACAGCATGTGCCAGGTCTTCCCTGAAGTTTGTTCATACTAAAATCCATTTGGAAAAAATAAATTGGATGCTGATCCCCAGCTCAGTGGTGGAGATATAGATGGCTATGAGGGCTATGCAAATTTCCTGGGGATCTCAGGGAAGCTTGCAGAACCAAAGCTAGAAAGCCAAAGACACTGCTGCTTCCTACCTCAGAGCACTTTTGGCTGGGCTGCAATCACATTTCTGGACTGCAAGGTAGACGAATATGGTGGGACATGGACAGCAGTTGTTAATGTTGACATCTATAAGCATTTGCATCACTGTCTGTACCCAGCTCATTTTTGTTAGCATTATCTGCAGTACCTGGTGGATAATCTGCATGACTTGGAGAGAGGATGAGCCATACCTGACTCCTGCTGAGGAGGTTTCTCCTTCTTGCTCACGTTGGTGTTGGAGTGAGATCTCTTGCGAATCATTGACATGAGAGACCTATGGGGGAAATGGAAGTGCAGATTGTCATCCTGTCCTGTGTTAGGCACTGTGAGAATGAGCTTGAACGCGACACACAAACAGCTTGCACATACCTGATTATACAGCTACTTACAAAAGACTCATTTAACAGTTCTTGAATGCAGATGTATGTACTAAACTAACCCCATAATGCCACCCACCAAGATGCACCAGAGAAATTGATTTCTTTTTAACACACATTAGGCACAAATCAAAACACTCCAAGATTTGAATATTAAAAGACAGCGTCTCATTGTGACACATGACAAACTGAAGCTGCTCCAGCATAATACAAGGAAAGAAGAGCTGCAGAATTTAAAGTGAAGTATTATTCTCCAGAGGACACTTAAATATGGTGTTCAGTATCTCCTCACCAGCTCCAAGTTTGTAATCTTCTTACAGTGTCAGATAATTATCCCTTCACTATAGTCACAACGTTGAAGTCCAGGCGAGGAAATGATTCATCTTAAAGCCCAAGCTCCTCTGCATATTTTGATGTGTCAGTGGGGCCTATAACTCCCTACTGAACACTGTTCCTTATGGAATGGAGTGACACCCCTGACACAGAGGGTCAAAACTCTGCCCCAGAAAAAAGCAGTATCCAGAGACTAGGCTCTGAAATCACCTCTGCATTTAAATTTCACAGTGCCTGAAGGCAATACTATGATTTAGCTACTACAGGACTTAAAATGGAATAGTGTTATTTATTTCAAATAATAAAGAGCACAAACTGAAACAAAAAAAAGTCTACATCTCCACAGAGTTAATTCATGCTTAGTGAGAAAGAAGTAAGCAAGCCAAGAGTTAGCAGACATACAAGGAGTAAAAGACCAAAACAACTGTTCACAAAATGTTTACTTTGATCTCGTAAAAACAAAGAAAGATGCACAAAGGGATGAATTCTCCCTAGTAATCACCTCTATTCATATATTTAACACAGTAGTTAACGAGACTCCTATATGTAATTTCTATTACAGAAGGTTAGAAAGTGTCATCAAAGTCCATTTGTTTTTAAAATCAAGCAGCAAATTAGATTAGCCGAGCTCCTAAAATTAACTGAGTACACCTTTGGACTTAATTAGTTAATGTCATGCCTGATACATCATGTATTGCTTAGTCTCTTTTACAGTCCTTTCAAAAATTAGGCTTAATTTTGATAATTTTGCCCAAAATTGCTTGATGATGATGTGGTGATTTTCTGGGTTGTTTTTTGTTGTTTTTGTTTTGACTTATGAAAGCAATTGTGGGAACTCAATGGAGTCTGTGTTTTCATCCCCAGGATCTGACAGCAAGGGGGACACAGTAACCCAATGTATCCTTTGGTTCAAAGGGGCTTTCTTACAGTAGATTCAGACAAGCACTTCACAAATCTATAATTACATCTATCAGGTGAACAGAAAACAAAAGCCTCCTAAATTTAGAGGAGACAGGTATCCCTCCTCTTTCAAAGTCACAGCCTAGAGAATTGGCTGGGCTTGGCAAGGCAGCCACCATCCAAAATTGGTCAGGGTGCTTTTCTGTTGGCAGGTGGGGCAGAGAGGGTGTCCTGCTGGTAAAGAGGCCAAGACAGATGAAGAAAGCCTTTTTTTCTCTAAAGACACTCTTCCTGCTTGGCTGCAAGCTTGTGTAATGCATTCAGCTTCAGCAAAGCATTAATGCTGTGACCCTTGGCTTAAGCACTTACCGTATAGGGTTGGGAGGAGGTGGAGGAGGAAGAGGAGGAGGGGGTGGTGGTGGAGGAGGTGGTGCAGGATTTTCAGACTGCTGTACTCGTTTTTGGAGTTCATCAACTGTGTAAGATCAATAAAGCAAACTGGAGTGAATTCTTGGTTTCTCACATCGGTTCTAAAAAACAACTCTAATGGTTTAAGGGAAAAAAACCCTACTAATTAACTAAAAAAACAAACAAGACAAAACCACACGATTGCTAAAGTCCTATTTTTGGCAATATTTTCTACCAAAAACAGTGTCCTACCTGCACAGGATTCTTATCAAACCAGTTACCTCCAACCTGAGCTACTTCTGAAACTAAATCAACACTCTCCCTTATACAGAATTCTTCATATAAAATTACAGAGAAGGGAA
>NW_009954309.1:1005458-1028216 GCF_000747805.2 Chaetura pelagica
CCTGCTATGGTCTATTTAAGGGTTTTTTCTGAGAATGAACTAACAGGAGATGAGAGACTTTAACAGCTGCTGCTGCCAGTCTCATCTCTGTCTCTTGCTGATGGACTTTGGTGAGGTTTTGCCCCCCAAATATCACCAAAAACTGGCAGTGGGCAGAGGGTTTTTTCTGTCCTGTTCTTGTATCAGATCTAAACATGCAGAAATTACTTTTCTGCACTTGAAATGTTGCCAAATGGAATTCACTGGGAAAGGGCAAAATCAGAGAAAAGTTTTAAATTTCATTTTCTTAGTTTCAAAAAATTATTTGCAATTGCTTCTGAATACAGGAGGAATTATGGCAGCAGTACAGAATATGGTTTCCAAAGTGGATATGGTTCCATCCTAATGATGGGTTTTAATTAAAATTACAATCTTTAACATTTACTTTTAAATTTAAAAAGGGAAATTCCAGGTACAATCTTTATGCTGATAAATTCCTTCTGAAGGACAAATAAGCCTAGAAAGAAAGAACATCCTGTGAAGGTTAGATCTTTTCCAAGGTAGTTGAGAAGAACTCGTATGCTGGCCTAGGCATATTTTTAAGGCTGGGTGATGATGAAAAGCCATTTTTCTAAGCAAGACTACTAAGACTACTAAAGATAACATTGTTCTTAAGGAGCTCTTTCAGAAAAGCATGGCTATACATGGGAAATTAACTAAGGATAGCAACTTGTCCTCCTCTGACATGGGCTCAAGTGCTTTCCTGACCAGGTATCATACTTAAAACTAGCACCTGTTCAGGCCTTGAGCTGATCCAGGACCAAAATCAAAGGCTCATGCAAATACTTAACCAGCCATAGCCCCATATTTCCTACAGCAAGGCCACACACACCAGGGGCTATTTTTAAAAGCAAGTTTAAATAAAGAGCATTAGGTCAAAAATTTCCTCAGTTAATAGATCAGATGCTGCAGACAAGACAGGGACCATCCTGGCAGCAATCATCATATGAACATCTGTGTTGCAACAGTTGCTTTGTGAATCTTTCCTGTCTATATTTTGCAGGCATTAGTTTACATCTTAAGAGAAAGACACACAGTAGCTAGTAAGACTGTTTCCTTCCTTTCAGTCACTTGACATGAAACAAAATACTAGACTACCAGTACAGACATTTAGATGCACAGTTCTTATGGACGTGAGTCTTAAAAGCCCACGGAATTTGTTTGGCTAACTCCTTTTGTAGGGCTCAAAGTATTATTACCTTTTAATACATGGTTAAAAAAATAAATTAAAAAGAAAGAAGGGAAAAACCAAAACAAAACCTTAGGCCCTCTCCCATCAGCAGAAACTGTTTTCTCACATGTCAATATGAAGGGCTAAATCATGTCTTTACTTTCACTGTTATCTTCTATTGCAAGACTATTAAATGGTTGGGTAGCTTGATAACTACAGAATGTTTTTGTACAATTGATACAATGCAGACTCCACAGTCTGCTAAATCACTGTGCATCTTCACCAAAGAGAAAAAAGAGCAGTTAACATATTTTATTTATTTTTTAAACTAGCTAAGAGAACACGTTTCATCTGAATGTAAGGGATTATGTCTTTCATAGTAGAAACCCATTCAGATGTATCTATTCTGTTCTAAAACTGAGGGCAATCTAAGGACAGTACTTTTCTATCTTAACAGAAGTTTTACATGGTAATCATTTTAGACACATTCTGGTCATGACTGTTCTATGGTTGAAGGCAGCTGCTATATTTTGTCTTGTGAAGAAGGAACTCAGCTCCACCCAAGCTGTTGCTTCTCAAATGTAACATGTATAATTCTATCAGACATAATACATCTATATACATGAATCTTTAAAATAAAAGTTATTGTTTTACCTGAATGCTTTAGGTCTCTAGCTTTTTCTTCCGAGTTCTGACACTTAAGCTCTAGTTCCTTTTTATCTTCTTCCAAAAGTTCTAGTTGCTGTTTAAGACGACTAATCTCCTTATGCAGTGCTTGATTCTCTAGCTGCTCTTCCAATTCTTTGATCTGCAGTTGGCAAACAATAGTATTAATTACAATAAATGGCATTTTCTGTCCTTCCTTTGCAGAGATACTATCTTATTTTTGAAAAAAAAAGATGTTATACTTTGGAAGTGAACTAAAATTCCCACAAAGAAGACAATTTTTTAATGAATTGTACAGATTTTTCTTGAAAGATGTCAGAATTTTCTATTGTGATTCTCACTTGTTTTATCTCTTTTTTTTAATAATGTTTTTAGCTCCAAAGTACTTAAGCTACAAGATGTTCTCTTTTTCTTTTTATAGTTTTTATCATACAATTAGAATTTAATTTCAAACGCTTCTTCAGTTGAAGCATGAGAACACTGACATTTCTGTTCTCTTACTGACTGCTTCCACTGAGAGGCCGGTTATTTAAACTCCCTTTCTCAACTCATGCAGATGCAGATGCCAGGGAGTGAATTATGGCACATCAGGTGTAGAGGCAGCATCAAGGTGCAGAGGGTTAATCACTTCCCAGCTCCCTGAATATGAACATATTGCTCTAGACTTTAGTAAGCCAAAGATGCAGAGGTTTTCTATAACCTGGCAATTACTCTTCCAAAATACTTACTCCTTCAGAGGTATAAGAGATTACATACAGTCTTAGCACTGATACAAGCCCAGGGACTGTGCACCTCTTCCTAGTGCTACTTTATTAGCAGAGTTTTAAGAACTCGCCTCACAACTAAGTGAAAACTCATTTTCAGGCTTTCAAGTGAAGCAATGGTGGTTTCTCCCACTTAAAGACTGACCTAGTCCAGTTTCAAAGAACACATCTGTTTAGATCCTAGCACTTTAGAGCCCATCACAACACTTTGCAGCATTCACCTAACATTTCCCTGCTCCAATACGTCTGGCTCTTCCCCATGTATTTCTTTAGCAAGTGACCAGACATACTAATGTGAACTGCCCAGCTCTCACCTCCTGGTCTTGGCTATCTCCCCTAAATACCCTTTATATTACTCAACATCTAAAATATTTTCCTGTCTGCTCTTCTTTGCTTAATGGTACTTAACATAATGCTTGTAATAAAGCCTGTGCTTTACTGGCATCCATAATAAAATGCTTAACTCAATCAGAGCTTTCAGGCTGAAAAACCTTCAAGTTTTGTACTTTTGTCTTACCAAGGAACCAGAAGAAGTGATTCACAGTATTCTCTGAAATTTAGTTTTCAGATTGTAAACTCTTCTAGGGGACAAGCTCTCAAATAATCCTGAATGTATCAAATATGTGACACTCCTTAAATTCAGGAGGCTTTCAGAGACTTCTGCATGAGAAGGAATGGAATCCTGTTTTACCTTTTGTTGGTGTTGAAGCCTCTCTTCTTCTAATGCATGGGTTAGCTTAGCATTGTCATCCAAAGCTTTCAAAAGTTGTTGATCAGGAGCAGAATTCTGCAGAAGCAACTGACTTTGCCTTTTCATCTTGTTTTGCTCAATAAACATCTGCCAAAACAAAACCCACCCCCAACAAAAACAAAAGTTAAGCACAGTCTAATGCTATCTTGGGAAATATGACAATTGGAAAGTAAAAGAAAAAAAACATTATCCTAATATG
Source organism: Chaetura pelagica (assembly GCF_000747805.2). Classification (NCBI taxonomy): domain Eukaryota; kingdom Metazoa; phylum Chordata; class Aves; order Apodiformes; family Apodidae; genus Chaetura; species Chaetura pelagica. Next base: position 1,009,049 of record NW_009954309.1, read on the forward strand.
GTAGCGGGGAAGAAGCTGAGAAGGAAAGGAATAGGAAGGTGGAGAGCAAAATTGGCAAGAACTAAGCTCAGACTGACAGAAACCAGGTGTTTGCCGAGAACCACCCACTGCTACACTTCAATTACCCACAGGTTGGCAGTATTTAGAATCTAAATGGGTCACAGAATTCTGTTTCCTGGAAAGAGGAACAATCTGATCCCTATTCTTGGAGCTCTGGAGAGATTAAAAGAACTCTGTGTGGAGGAAAAAACATCTATGAATTCACAGGCTATCTCCTCAAACACACCTGCAAGCCTTGGAATAAAGCCCACTTATTTGAGGGTTACCTGGATATGTGAACTATGGAGTATCTTTAGGAAATTAATTTCAGTCTATGTTTGTGTAACCAGTGTAGGCACTTGCCCCAGGAAAAGGCATTTCAGGGTAATTTCAGCCTTCTATTTCTGGTATTTGTGTTTTTTCCTCTTCCCCAGTAATATTTTTGATGTAGGGAATGGATATATTGGGAGGGAGTTAGGAATAATCAAAAGGTCTAGAGACGTGACGTGGATAAAAATGTCATCCCACATTTCTTCATCTAAGAGATGCAGAGGCTGTCAGCACATGAGAGAGATCTGTCCCTTCCACACTCTTTAGGAACTCAAGAAAAAGGATTGCTTTCTGCCAAAAAAAGTTAATAAATTCCTAGTGAATTTATTCTGCATCTTGCCATCTCTTTCAGATAGAGTTCCCCCCCAGACAACAAGGATTTTCACTCTCCCAGCTGACAAATTCAGCTATCCCTATTCTTCCAGAAGAAACGAGGACTAGGTCATGCTGAGGTTTGAGACGAGTGTGCACAGGTCAGCAAAGAATGCCACTTATGGCAGGAGAACAGGGAACTGCCAGAGAACACAGACACTCCCTCAGCCTGTAAAAACCCTGTTGCATAACAAGTGATATTTTAAGAACAAAGTAGGAGAAATACAAAGTTCCATAAGGTCTTTTCAGGTCCCCATACTCCTTATTCACAAACCAAAATTACAGATACAAGCTATGGATTCTTCCCATCTGGTGTTACTGCAATGCTACGTGATTTATTATTTAAATACAATGGAATTTTAAAGAAACAGCAGTTAATGTAGATTTGTGGCAAGCCTCCCACTCTGCATGGGCAGGGATGCCTCCCATTAGATCAGGTTGCTCAGGGCCCCAGCCAACCTGGTCTTGAACACTTCCAGGGAGGGGAGATCCACAACCTCCTTAGGCAACCTGTTCCAGTGTCTCACCGCCCTCACACTGCAGAATTTCCTCCTGATGTCTAACCTAAATCTCTCCCCTTCCAGTTCTGATACATTTTCTCTTGTCCTCTCACTACAAGCCCTTGTAAAAAGCCCCTCCTCAGCTTTCCTGCAGCCCCTTCAGGTACTGGAAGGCCACTATGAGGTCTTCCTGGAGCCTCTTCCAGGCTGAATAGCTCAACTCTCTCAGCCTGTCCTCATAGGCGAGGTGCACCATGTCCCGAAATTATGCCAGTCAAACTAATTATGCTTGTGTTACCTTACACTATTAGGGCTGTGGCAAAAACAATTCAAAGGCAAGTGAAGTTCAGTATTAAAACTATTCACCCCAACCTGTAAAGGCTTGCCTTTGTACTGTATCTATTTGATTAACATTTTATCTTCTAAAAAGAAAGTGCATCTTTGATACATTGTGCTTTAGAAGGGCCTCTAAATCACTGCTAAAGAACTCAATGCTGTCTCAAAGCCTCCTGCTTTCCTGTAAAGTCAGTCAAAAGTTATTTAACTGAGAGAAGCAACATCTATCTAGAAGTCACTTTCAGTAAACATCACAGTTTACTTACTATGAAATTTCAAAGCATTCAAAGCATAGTGAAAACTTGGGTTTCTTTTTTTTTTTTTTTTGGGGACTCTGAAAAATAGTGTGAGGTGATAATTCCAGATTTTTGTCCCCCAAGTCCCTGCCACTAAGACCAACAGAAGAGAGTTGTTCCAGCCCGAGGGAGCGAGGGAGTGAAAAGCTACCAAAACAAGAAGTCTCCCATTAGATCAGGTTGCTCAGGGCCCCAGCCAACCTGGTCTTGAACACTTCCAGGGAGGGGAGATCCACAACCTCCTTAGGCAACCTGTTCCAGTGTCTCACCGCCCTCACACTGCAGAATTTCCTCCTGATGTCTAACCTAAATCTCTCCCCTTCCAGTTCTGATACATTTTCTCTTGTCCTCTCACTACAAGCCCTTGTAAAAAGCCCCTCCTCAGCTTTCCTGCAGCCCCTTCAGGTACTGGAAGGCCACTATGAGGTCTTCCTGGAGCCTCTTCCAGGCTGAATAGCTCAACTCTCTCAGCCTGTCCTCATAGGCGAGGTGCACCATGTCCCGAAATTATGCCAGTCAAACTAATTATGCTTGTGTTACCTTACACTATTAGGGCTGTGGCAAAAACAATTCAAAGGCAAGTGAAGTTCAGTATTAAAACTATTCACCCCAACCTGTAAAGGCTTGCCTTTGTACTGTATCTATTTGATTAACATTTTATCTTCTAAAAAGAAAGTGCATCTTTGATACATTGTGCTTTAGAAGGGCCTCTAAATCACTGCTAAAGAACTCAATGCTGTCTCAAAGCCTCCTGCTTTCCTGTAAAGTCAGTCAAAAGTTATTTAACTGAGAGAAGCAACATCTATCTAGAAGTCACTTTCAGTAAACATCACAGTTTACTTACTATGAAATTTCAAAGCATTCAAAGCATAGTGAAAACTTGGGTTTCTTTTTTTTTTTTTTTTGAGGACTCTGAAAAATAGTGTGAGGTGATAATTCCAGATTTTTGTTCCCCAAGTTCCTGCCACTAAGACCAACAGAAGAGAGTTGTTCCAGCCCGAGGGAGCGAGGGAGTGAAAAGCTACCAAAACAAGAAGAAATCAAGTAGAGCAACTTGATTTCTTCAACTTGAGCAGATACTTGACCAAATGGAGAAAATTCATATTCACTTTGTTTCATGCTCCTCTGCAACAGAATGAAAAAAATCTTGAAGAAATGGGTATAAATATTTTCATTCAGAAGTCACTTCAAATGAAGTCCTGCATTTTCAATTAGCCTTATAAATTACTGTCATGCTTAGAGCATGGGTGGAAGTTGTCTTCACCACAAAAATTAAGTTACTTATAATGCTGCAATCAGATACATGGGAATCAATTTCTCATGGGGAGCCCCATCCATTTCAGAAGTTAGTTACATGTATGTCCTTGAAGTACCAGCATATTCCAAATGGAAGAGACAAAATTAGACAGGATGTTCATGGCAGATTAAGCAGAAAGAGAGATTGTGATTAAGTAATTGTAAGTTTCTAAGAGGTTGCTCCAGGTGTTTGACATGGGGCAAAAAAGGTCCTTGGAAAATAATTACTATTTAAAATTAAAACAATCACTCACTGCGTTAGCAGGACAGAAACCTGAGTGCTTGCACAACCCTGAATATTAATTAAAGTGACTGCTGAAAGGGCAAAGTGGCTACTAACAGGATTATTTGTACTAGGTGGAATTTAACCAATTGATGGATTAATTCCGACTTTGCCACCTGCTAGACAATTATCTGCAGAGTATCCCAATCAATGCCAGAAACCTAAGTCAATGCTGGAGGAATCTACTGAAACCATGACTGCAACTAAAGGCAGATCACACAGGACAGCAGTTTGCTTACATCTATCATTTCCATTTACAAAACCTCCACATGTTCTGCAAACCATATATCTATATTTCCCATGTGCGTTTACAAACAGAAGCTCCAAAGTGCAGAAAATCAGGGGCTTGGCCACTTTCCAGCAGAGTTTGAACAAGAATTGGGGAAGGGAAAAGAGCAGGGAGTGAAATCCTCCAAAGAATCCCTATTTTTCCCCCTTGACCTTAATGGGGCCACACCTCATTCTCAGACCCCTGCTCTAACCATTACCCTACAGAGCGTTCACGGCAGCTGTTTTTTCTTTACTCCAGAGCTGAAAAAGGAATTCTTCCTCATTAAATGAGTTAGAAAGCAACTCTGTTAGTGTCAAGTCCCTGGGAACTTTGATCCTCCTTCCAGTAGTGTTCAGGGCATAACAGGATGCTTTCCAGCTAACTGCTTTCCTAGGAGCAAAATAAGGCTAACAGAAATGCTTTAATATCCAGATATTGCTATGTTTTCATCTCAACATCGTTTGGATACTGACTGGTCTGTGGAATAACTTTTTAATCTTAGCTAACAGTTTGAAAGGAGAAGAATGTCTCAATACATCAGCACTGTTATAAGGAAATCATTTATTATTATTATTATTATTATCAATTATTTATTTTACTTATCAAAGTAAAATAAAAATCAATGGAAAATGCTACCCACAATAAATAGAATAACAAAGGTACATAGCAAGGCAGAGTCAAACTTTGTAAGTCTCAGTCAGAAAACAAAAGATGATCAGTCAACTGAGCAGTTGGCCCTAATTTGAATCCCTGAATTTTGTGAACGGGGGTACAGAGTGATCTCGTCTGATTGTGGCTTGACAGGGCACTAAGTGGCTCTAAATTCAGGAGGTACTCAGTTTAAAATCCAGGTGTAGATTTTGGTTTAATGGCTAATCAGGAAAAAAATGTATATACAGTACAGTTAAGCAGCTACAAAGACCAACCCTAGCTGGATTTTCAAACTGCCACAGAAAACTGAGCAACATGGTAATGAAAAATGACATAGGATGCATAGCAATGGGCAGCCATCGGTCACATCTCTCTAGATGATTCATAATATTTAATGCTTAACAGTTTAAGACCTGCATGAACTTTAGACTAATAAAGATACAATACAGCTGCTTTAGTTATTTGGTATATTGCCAGATAACTTCTGAAGGGACTATTTCTAAAGATGTTTAGTAAGTTTTTTGGCTCAAAAGAAGAGGTCCAATTTAGTCAGAATAGGGGAACTAGTTAGGATGAGTTAAATCCTACTTCTTGTCCACCCTTTGCTCCTCATCACAGTGTGAGAAAAGTGAATCCCCATCAGCATTGTGACTTCCTTAAAAACACAGTATATTTTACCAGCCTGTTCTGTACAAAAGGGTTTGTCAAACTTCAGCACTCATCCTTCACTTATGAGGCATAACTGCCCAAGGCCCAAAATAAAGGGGAAAAAAGTAATCTCTACTGTTAATTCTTTCTTCATTTCCTCCAGGTAACTGTTCTCTTTTTGTTATGGTAGAAGCCCAGTAATACATTCTATGACACTCACAGTCTTAGGGTGCTTAGACACTATGTAATATATTCAGAAATAGGTCACATAGCACATGAAAGAAGCATTCCACCCCCCCAATAGATTAATTGCCTGAACGAAAAAGAGATGAGGGAAAAGGGGAACAGAAAACACAGAGAAACCAAAGAGATAGTTTCCTAGAGCATACATCTTACTATTTCACAAGCTTGTTCTTGGGAAAAAGCTTGATGAAGTAGTGTTACACCGCACTTCAAAAGTGGTAACATCCAAGCTCAGGAGAATTCAAGTACTAACCACCTATCATGTCTCCTTAATTATTTCCAGTTCAGTCAGGTGGACTGAAAATTAATTATCTTCAGATACCAGTTACTGTTGAACTACCCTTGGTAATGCACAGGGTGTGGTACTTGTAAGCACAGAGCTGCTCCATGAGTGCTGGTTTTGCAGTATCCACTCACAAATGTAGCATGTTAATGCCAGTCCTCACAAACAAACCCAAAAAGGTCACAAATGCATCTGAGGAAGAGTTATTTGGGAGCTCACGTCACTGAGATAACCAAATACATTGCACACAGCCTCATGAGTAGTGCAGACATCTGTTAAGAATGACAATATTTTTTTCTTATGTCTTATAAAATGATAACTACCTTTTATCTTTCAATAAGGGAAGGTTTAGTCCCAGGCTAAGTAATGTCAGCTGTGCACCAGCCCAGGTGGCAGATGGAGTAATTTTGAGGTAAACAAGTTAAATTCAAGCATGTTGTTGGGTAACACTCAGAAACACACTGGTATAGCAGGCTGATTTAATGCAGCCATAAGTATTGAGAACTAGAGGGAGAGTCAAGGGAAAAATGAATGATGCCCACTACAGCCTCACTTTATTTGTTTAATCCACCTGGATCACAGTCCCTTTGAAAGCAGCCTTTCAACCTCTCAAACCCCAAACTGTTTTACAGATAACCATAAACACTTGGGAAACCCTTCAATTTTTATTCCAGTTGTGTGTTTTTAGAAACAGCCTACACTAGCCTCAAAAGTAAGAGCAACCCCAATGAACCTGCTCAGCAGTTTGACACTTCATTTCTATTTATCCAGGATACAGAAGCCTGAAAACAAGATCTCAATGGTAACTTTGAGAGCACACTTCCTCTTCTCCAGGAGGTTTTCAGAGGAACTTTAGGTGCAGGGGTTGTCTCCATGCCAGCACAACATGACAGTAATAAACTGTTCACTTTACAAAATATTGTTGCAAGGCAGGATGTATGCTTAATAAACCATTTATGCTGGATTATTTGGTTAAACTCCTGGGATTCTTACATTGCTAAGACTTTCAATTTACTTCTCTTACTGTGTTCCTCCCTTTTTGGCTTGTTTTGGCTGTATGTATTGTAGTTTGCTCATCTCTGTGGAAGAGCAATTTTCAGGGCTAGCCTTTATATTATTGTGATGGCCTTCAAGATACTCTCTGCCTTCGTTTTCTTATAAACTGCTCCACAAAGAGCTGAGCGATTCTAAAGTGTCTCTTATAACATGACACTAGAATTCTGGTTAAGCTTGCCAAGATTCCTGTGTTAACAACCCTGTTTTATTCAGGTAGGTACAGACTTTTCTATGCCCCCACCCCTTGCACACTCTATTTATTTAGTGCTTTTATGCAGATTCCTGTACCTTTCACAATGGATTGTGACTCACTTCAAACCCTCTTTCTTTTTCCTTCCCCCTCTCCATACCACGGCTGACAATATTTACTCAGTTTCTTTAGAATCTCTAAAGAGCATGAATTCTAATGTTTGAAGTTGGATCATTTTTGATTAATTAAATATATATTATGGTGGTGCCAGCAGCACGACTATAATTAAAGCTGTACTGGATTTTTTTTTTTAATCAAAAGCTCTGATTTTCAAGTGTTCTCTCACTCCTATATGTGTTTTCTATGGTGGTGCAGCAGCACGACTATAATTAAAGCTGTACTGGATTTTTTTTTTTAATCAAAAGCTCTGATTTTCAAGTGTTCTCTCACTCCTATATGTGTTTTCTCCTCCCTCTCTCCTTGTCTTTCCTGTCCCCCCATCTGTGTTTGCTTCTGTGCACACACGCTCACCCACCCATTATCTCTCACACCTGCACTCCCAATTGCTCACGTTCTGTAGCAAATCCTCCTCACTTGTCAGAAGAGCAGGATATAAACGGCAGCACTTGGAAAAGCAGCCCGTGCCAGACGCTTATCTGCTCTACTCCCATTGCTGCCACCTTGCAACCCCAGGAGGGCAAAGCTAAAAGATGAAACCATGCTATGGACAAAGGGGTTCATCTGAATACATAGGACAACTCCCCCACCACGACAAGCTTCAGATACCTCAGCTCCTTCAAAAGACAAGTCCACCACCAAACAAGCCTCTCCACAGGCAGTAGATCCATATTTTAGTGACCTAAGAGACACATCTAGGCTGTTTGAAATGTCACAAAGAGCAATACAAAACACAAAAACATGCTGTTCTGAAGTCTATGCTGTGGTGACACCGAGTTACACAGAGCCTGTTTTCATCCTCAAAGTGCTGCAGACAAGTCAAGCACAAAGCACTGAACATGCAGTGTTGCCTTTACTGAAAGCTATTCCTTTTCTCAACATTGCACACCAACTCTGTAGAACTCAAGCAAACATTCAGCAAGATTTTCTGATTCTAACATTAGAGAGGGACAGGGAAAATATGAGGCTGATGAAAGAAAGCAGAAAATCCCTGCACATCCTTGCTGCAATCCGAACAGCCCCTGTAAGCACATCCTAGAAACCTCAGCTCTCAAAACACAGCTGTGACCTTGCAGCACGATCCATGTGAGAGGATGCTCGTACAGCCTCATCCGAGCATAAAGCTTTGCTGTGTGGATGCAGTTGTGTGCCAGAGCCCATCTCTCTAATGTCTCAGGTCACTAAAGGGTCACACTAGTGTGAAACCAGGCCAAAGAGAACAGAATTTTAAAGTAATCTGAAATGCCACTAGTTCCCCAAATGCAACTGAATGATGCTTTTGTTGTCACATGCTACTGTATTTTAAAAAAAACTTTTCAAAAATCCTTCTGAATAGCATGATACAAAAGGAAGAGAAGTGAATACAAAGGGAAGACCTGAAACTCTCAGTTGCAATGGCTCCATTTCGGACTGGAGAACTTCATGGAATTTAAAGCCTGAACTGAAACACTACACTGTCAATCTGCAACAACAGGGGCCCATATTTTCTGAAGAGACAACTAAACGATGATGAAACCCACAAAGTACTAGTTTGCAAATAATCAGCATTTTTTTGGCATTGTACTTAATGGCTTGCCTGTCAGTTTGTTATTCAAACACAGAAAGAACTTTAAATATCATCTTTCAAAATGTATAGATGTCTGAATATTGCAGATATCAAGCTAAGCAGAAGCAACATTCTGGGCCCAGAGTATCAAATTATATTCTTTTATGATCTGAAGAGCAGCTTAACAACACATTTATAAACTACTCATTTCTGAGAGATGCAAAACATTTACATACAATCTTCTGATGTCAGTTAATGAACAGAAGCATGTAATTATTTTGTATTTCAGAAGAACTTTAGCAATGCGACAGCAGGAGACACAAGGTAGATACAGAAATAATGCATACTAAATGAACATGCTTAACATTCTTAAAAATCAATTGTTTGAAAATAACAGTTCTGCAGATAGTACAAATATTACTCACAGATAACTTCCTGAAGGCTAAATACCTGCCTGTCAGTAGCCCTGGTTTCAAAATCTAAAATCCACTTCGTATCAGATGTTTCCCTTATTTACAGTATTTCAGTACTGATGACTCATGTAATTTGATATGTAATGGCTTTCTTTAAATCTGAGCTCCCTGACAAATGATTACTCAGGAAGCCCAACTTTTATTAAAGAAAATATTGACACATAGCTTGGGACAGAAAGCTTGAAAATATAACCCAGCTGCAGAGCTCTAGAAATCCAGAGTGCAAACAGAAAAAGCACATGAGCAAAAAAAAACAAACCCAGAACAAACTCATGATTTTATAGGACTTCAGTCAATCAACAGAATGAAAGACTTTGTCAGCACCTTCTAAGGCAAACATTGCCAGTCACAAGCCATTGGAGCAACCACCAGCTGTTGCATAATGCTCATCACTCATCTTCCTCTCTGGGAGTTTATACCTTTTCTAGAATATGTGTTCATATCTTTTCTGGAACATTGAAACATTTTTTTCAGCTTGAATGCTTCCTGCACTAAGTTATTTGAAAGGCAGATGTTAAATAGCAGTCAAACTTGCATAAACCTCAACTGTGTTTTGCAATACTTCTTTGTAAGTTCACGTATTTTTCAGGAAAAACACAATGCTTCAAATTATATCACTAAACAGGCAGCTAATCCTTCCCAGACCAAACCACTACATACACCACACTGAAATCTTGTGGCTGACTAAGGCCATTACAAATTTAAAGCCACGCTTTAAAAGGGGAAAGAGGTAAGACTGCATGGATAATTGTGAAGTGCTTTATGGATGCTGTTGAAACAGTAAGCCCATTTTACGGATGAAGTACAGATGTCAGCTAAGTAGCATGGGGACATTCAAATACATCTTTTGTAGGAGAGCTAGGAACTGAAATCAAGTCGTCTAAGCTAGTAGGTTTCTGCCCAGTTGCAATGTCTTCATTTTACAAGATCCCTTTTTCTTGTCTACTCACCTCTTGTGCAAATGACTCTGCTTTCTTCCGCAGGTTCTTTTCCAGTTCAAAGTTTACATGAAGCTCTTCATATTCCTCTACTGCCAGCACAGACACTGTTCATAAGAATAAAACAAGATCATAAGGAAAAGTGGAATGGATCAAAATGAGATGAAAGCATCGCTTCATTTACCCAGATAAGCAATTCTTCCCCAGCAGCACAAATCCTGGAATTAAAGTATAATTTGGCTTTACATTTCCATATACAGTTCCCTTTGCAATACTTGTCCTGTGTGCTCTAGACCTCACTACATATAGATGCATAATTTCTGATCTTCTGAATAGAGGAATACTCCTCCACCCAGGCTCAAAACTCCAGTAGCACATATGGCACAGACCATATTTTGCCTCTTTGGATGTGGACAATCAAAGCTTCAAGAGAGCCTTGCTGAACCTACCAAAGATTACTGTTATTTTGGAGGTGCCTGTCTTTGCCTACCATATTTGAGGGAGGTTTGACCAGTCCCTTTACAACAGAGATTTAAAGCAGCCTCAGGAAGAAAGCAGGGCAAATTCGTATTGCTTGTATTTAAAGTGTTCTCCCAAAAGCAAGACTCATACAGGTGGCTGAAGCTCACCACAGGGCATGCTTCCCCAAAACATTCTCAACAGCCTCAGTGTGGGGCAGCAAGCATAATTTGTAACTACTCAAGTACCATTTACGCTTAACGTGCCTCAGCGACCACTTGCTTGATAAGCTGTGATAAGCTGCTCTTCACTACTCCAAAGACTGCACTTTTCTGCTGTATTTTCTCTTTGTAGCTGTGGCTATTCCACAGATCCTTCCGTGTGAAAGCGCCAGGCCTGGCTGTTCCCTCCACTGCTTGAGAAACACTTCAGATTCCTGGGAGATGTCTTTAACAGCTTTTTATTTTTCCTCCCCAAGCAAGCAAGTAAAACACAACTGCAGAGGAAAAACCTGAATATCAGGATAACTGGAAATGCAGCTTAAGACCTCCAGGATGTATTGTTAAGGTGCTGTTAAACGAATAATTGAGTGACTCTGGAAGGTAGAACAAGAAATGCATCAAGACCACCAGGTATTAGAGGCCAGATCCATTGTTTGCCACTTCAGGAAAATGTTAAACAGCCAAAGAGACTTTTAACTAAACCATTTTATTTTTACAAGGCTAAATCAGTAACAAGAGAAAAGAGCAAGGTAATCCAAGGCACTGAAATCTTTAACCTCCCCTCTGAACTACTTTTAGGTCAGCTATTTCTGACATGGAAGCTTTCCTCTTGTGAGTCCTCTCTCTTTTTAGACTTGCCCTGCCTTAGTTTTATCTCTTTCTAGGAAAGGAAGGTCTCTGCTTTCCTTCCATAATTTGAAAATATTTATCTAATTCCCAGCATTCTTGCCTTTTTCTCATCATCCTCTGAACATACAAGTAGCTCCCAAGTCGTTAGATATTTAAAATTATTAACTGTATCTCAACTAAAAGGAAGACAATGTAATTATTTAGAAAAACAGGAGATTAAGGATCAAATTCCATCTCTGTGAAGCACTTTCTTCCTCTCCTAGCTTGCCACCTCTGCCACAGAGCAAAAATTTTTCCTATTCTCACATTCAACCTGCTATTTACACTGTCACATTTTCCTGGAGTAGAGACAGTCTAGAATAGTCCATTGCCTTCAGCAATGAGGCAAAGTGTCAGATCTGGACCAGAGTCACTGTTCTGTAACCTACTCTGTGTACTACAACAAAACCTCTGTGAAGGATGTAGCCAACTGTTAGAGAACTGACACCACACACCTCTGTTACACTTCTCCAACAGTTTTTGCTGCTTATTAACTTCTGTTGTCAAAAGAGCTTTTTCCTCTTTCACTTTATTCACCTAGAAGGGTGTAAAGACAAAAAAAATAGTGTTAGTTAGTGGCATAAGGCATATAACAAAACATAATGCAATGTTTTGCTTCCAGTAATTCTGGTTTCACGTTTGGCTTTATCTTAGGGTTTCCAGTGGGATGGAAAGCATTTTTAGCCCAAATTACAAACCCCATAATAGATGGCATTAAGGGGTTATGAACTAATCCTTCACATGGGGCTCCCATGGCCCATTCTCATGGCACGTACCCATCACAGCTGCAAATGTGACATCTTTGGAACCTTTCAGGATGAGGCACCATAGCACCTGGTTGAAAAGATACTAGCTCATCCTTGACTGTTTGTGTTTTAATATAGTCAGGCTGCTGTTTTGCTTTTTTTCCTGGGCTCTGTTTATTGTCCAAGAGCTGTCAGCTGTGTCTTTCTGAATGCAAGTGTTGCATAGACAGGAAGAGCCACTAAGTCCTGATTTGCATCAGTACATGGCTTATCCAGTTTTCAAGAAGGAATGAAACTCTGCTGGCTCAAAAAGCCAATTTGCTGGTCTAATTACCATGACAGGGCACTGCCAATGGCTAAACTCAAGGATATGCTCAATGAAGTAGCACCAGTGATTAAACTGGACATCCTCCAAAAGTATTTCTTGCACACCCACAGGTTTAAGGAAATCCAAAATAGCCCACAGGCTTTGATGAGTGAGAGGCTGTCAGGAAGGGGAGATGAGAGTAGTAATATGGGCAGTAGAACAGATCATCAAAAGTCATGTGCCAGCAACAGCAGCAGAGTGGACTCTGACATAGGAGGCCCTTTCTAGGCATAGGCCCTAAGTGCTCCATCATACGGGCAAGCTGGCAGGACTTGCGATTAGATAGTATTCAATTAACTTCACAACTGAGTGTTTTTAGCAAAATTAGATACAGAAAGTACTGACTACACGCTAACATGGTCTCGCCTTCTAAGGTACAATACATACTTCTTCAATTACTTCTACAAGTTTGCACCTCAGGTTTTCCAGTTCAATGGCTAAGGTCTTCTTTTCCTCATGAACAGATATGATTTGATCTCGCAGCTCTGCAGTTTGAGGAAAGAAATTATAAATATATTTGATTCTTGGAAGAAAACAAACCAAAGGAAATGTCATAGCAATGCAGGTACAATTGGGTACAGAAGACCTTAAGTGCCATACAAGGCATCAGCTGTATTCAAGGTGCATCCTCAATAATTTAGGAACTTCACATAAGTGTCAAGTAACAGATCTATAACTGGGCCACAGTTTCAAATTTACCCTGTGGAGGTAAGGTGCCTTGTTCAGCACTGCTGTCTTTATTTGCATGCTGAATCATTCATTTCCTCCTATAATAGGGCTGATCCTGCACCACAAAGTATCCTCAGTCCTACTCAGGAGACTGCCACATCCCAGAGACTCTGGTACAAAGGCAGCAGAAACCAGTTTTTAATAGACACCCTTTAAAACAAATTAATGCACTTAAATTCTTTTTGGATCATGAGTTCTTGTCACAAAGGAAATAAACAAAACAACAGGCAGTTAATACTTGGGAGGCTTTCACTGAAGAAATTGTCCTGAACAGCTGCCAATTTACAGTCTTTGTAACATTCTGTGAACAGAGTCAGAATATAACCTTTACTGATGGAAGAGCTAATGCTTGTAATTTTCCCCTTAGAATTTTTGTTCCTTAATTACCAAAATATGAAATAAATTAAATCTGCAATGGAATAAAACATTTTATTATAATAACTTCTTAACAGGAGATCATTTTGCATACATAATATATCAAGGTTTAGGTTAACATAAAAACACCACCAAAATATAAATTTATTGATATAAATTAGTTTTCAGGAAGTGTTCTCATTCCCCACCTGCTTCCAGTATTTCATAGCACGGCTGTTCATTGAATCCCAGCCATGAGTTGAGAAAATTGCTGCTAATCAATTGCAGATGATGATGCCATGCTGGATATAATTCTGTTTGGTCTCACATCTTGAAAACGTTGATTCTACCCCAGCCCACACCTCCCTGGTCAGGAACTTCAGATTTATTTGCCCCCAAATTAAAGGCACACATATTCCGAGGTAAATAAAAATATTTGTTTTCCCAGAAGATTCTTAAGCAGATTGCCTGCTTTATGGATTTGTGCTTTCCAGTGAAATTAATGGCAAAAAAGGTCTCACTGAAAAGTTATGGTAACTGAAGTAAGTCAAGTCTTACAATACATATATCAATCTCATATAAAGAAAGCATAACTGTGTAAAAGAAATGTTTCTTCTCAGATAGAGGGTATGCACAAAACTGCTTGACCACCACAGCTGAGTTTTCAGTTCTTATTATATCTGAAAGGTAAGCTAAAAAGAAAAAGAAAAACCCAAATCCTATCAGTGAATTCCAGGTACAGCTCTGAGACCACTCCACACTTACCTTAGGAACTACAGCTTTACAATGACCTTTCCCAATGTATGAGATAGCAAAAATAGAGAAAAGCATCTGATGGACAGGATTTTATCCCTTTAATAAATGACTGTACTACCTTATTTGTACATCCTTACAAAAAACTGGTGAAAATGAAGGAATAATTCCAAGAAACATCCAATATTTTGTTTAATGGTGAGAAGGCTAAAGGACTTCCAAGATTTCCAACACAAAGTGCAACTGCCTGGACTCATAACCATGCACAGATGAGCACATTTGGGCAACAACCCAAAGCATTAAGGTGAGTTTTGAAAACACATCTTTCATTGCATATGGTCTTTTCACATAGCAGGTAATCGAAGATGTAACTTCAGATTTTTCCCTGAAGACAAGTGCCATGCAACTCTGCTCAGGCTAGGGACACAGCCCTAACACTGCCTTTTGGTGCATGTTCTCAGTTCACTCTGCTGCCACACACACATCTGTGCTTCTCTCCTGGCACAGGGATGGAATATCTTCTCCTACAGCAAATGAGATGCCAACGCTTTCTAAAATACTCAACACTTGTAAAAGTAAGGTCATCAAATTTAATTATAAGGCCAGAGAGGGGAGCAGAAGCCAGGAGTTCCAAATCCTTTACAATATTCTTTAATGAATTGTCCATCAAGACAAAAAACATATACATCAGAGGTCTTTTTGAAATATTTATCTCAGCTGACTCTGCTACCCTCCTAATCACATTCTCTGATCTGCAGCCAGAGTCTTCGCTCTCTCTAAACTTATCATTGATGCCTTTATCCACTAAAAGACAGGAGAAACTCTTAGAGACGTATTTTTGATGCAGATTGGTTCTCTGCCTCTTTTCCTACATCTACAGGATAGAAAACTGTTTATTATAGAAGGGTGCTATGACATCTGATTTCTTGGTTAGAATTTTTTTCAAGCATTTTTACAACACTTGCTCTTTTTTCTCAGTGATCCTTTGTACCACCTCATTGAGGCTGCTGCTTTCAAACAGAAAACAATTAACAAGGTTGATAGCTCAGGAAAGTTGCACTTAGGCATCACTTGCTGTTTTAACTAACCAGGAGAAAAAAGTGAAAGCTTTTAAAAAAAAAAAAAAAAAAAGGAAACATTTAATATTTCTCTCTGTCACTGAATGCAGAATGTGGGCATTGCCCTTTTTTGGATACTATGATATACCAGCATACAGAATCATACTGACTTCATCACAGAGTTAGAAGAGAAAGGAAGGCAGATTTTGGATTACAGAGTTATTAACTGCCTTTCAGAAAAAAACAGAAATGTCTTCAAAAAGCACAGATTCCTCTTATCAACGTATTTCCATGTTCCCAAGCTTTGCTGTTTTACCCAGTCCAAGAGTCCTTTTTTAAGTTGCTTGTTTGGCAATAGCTCTGGAATATGAACAAAGTTTCTGCATGCAAAGCTACATAATGGAAGCAGAGCTGGAGAGTCCTGTCTTACAAACTTTGGAATAGGGACGCTGCAGTTGAAGCAATACCAAGATGACACTGTCCTTCTGCTTAAGTCTTACCTTGTTAAGGATCTGAGGAAACATTTCTTTTCCCAATTCAGTAACATTGAACGCTGTTAGCTGTGCAGATCACATTTTCTAATTGCATTGTAACTTACTCTGCAGGCTGTATATCCACCATACACATTACGCAGCATCACTACAAGCCTACCATGTTCTTAGTCTTCCTGGAAATCCTTTGATGGCCAATCTCAGAGTCATGATCTCTGGTCCAAACCAATACTGCCATTCTTTATAGACAATTTTTGCCTTGGATGGTGCTGGAGGCTCAGCAACAACACTCACCTTTTATTTGCTGCTGACAATGCACAGAACTGCATGATCCAGAGTTAGCTTCTGTATCTGTGGATGAATCATCCTCATCAATGTTAATCTCTTCAGTGATAATTTCTGGACCCAGTTTTGCCATATAGAGCATACTAATTCTCTTCAAAGTCTTGTTTTCTTTGTTCAGCTGAAAGTTGAGAAAAACAAACAGTAAGATGATAGTTAGTTTGCCTCTAAGCTGCTGTGCAAAACTAAAAAAAAAAAGTAAACAGATTTTTTTTTTCTCCTTTATAACTAAAAGGTCTATCAAACAAAGAAGATTAACATAGGAGTAAATGCTCCATTTAACATCAAAATGGTCTAAAGACAGGAAGTTTGCCCTTCTGCTCTGAGGAGGCTTGAATTCGACATGATGTTTCATTCATGCCCTTCTTTCCTCTGTGGTACTTCTGATTAATAAATACCCTGTGTAGGTTCAAACAAAATCAGCTACCAACATTATTTAATGCTACGTGTTCTTTGTGATAGCTGCTTCAGCTCCTTACCCTGAAGCATGTACCAGCACCAACAGGAGCCCTAACTGAAAGATCTGACTAAGGGCTTGTGCTCCTGAAAGCTCATCTGGTTTTGCCAGCTGTATGTATTGGCCAAATACAAACTCTTAACTCCTTCTGTGCCTTTATTTTACTTCTAAACTACAAACATCACAACTAGTATACTGCCAGTCATTAAAGAAATACTTCAAAATTCTTTTAATTTCCAATTCTCAGCAATTATTATTGTAGAGTGAATATACATAAGATGAAATCTGTATAAAAAAACAACTCCTTATGTGTCAAGCCACAGATCAGAAATAACTCTGGGCTGGATGCTTAAACAGAAGGGCATCTGTAAGGCATCTCCATCTTGACCAAAGCACCAGGAAAAAATGAACAACAGGAATTTCTGCAAATGTTTCATTCTCACCAATTCTTTCTGCACCTAGACACCCCACACCAGCAGCATTCAGCAAGCTCAGCACAGTCTCAGGGCCATGCAGGCATATGTTGGGGTGACTGTCTACCCATCAGACAAGCATTCCCTGCATTCAGGTCTAAGAATTAGGCTCCATTTTCTACTAATGGTGTACAACATGCTGAATGAACATGCACTTCACAAGTCCAGTGTTTACCTTGAAAGAAAACATATACCTAAGCAATCAATTTTGATCTCCCCTTTCCTCAGCTCCCCACCTACGGGAGATTTACTTAAGAACTTCATAATCTCATTCCCAAAGAATGACACTGAGTAAGTAGGAAGAATGGTGTAAGGAACCTTATTTAGTTGGCTCACAGCAACAAACAAAGCAGCTTTGGCAAATCAGCTCCATTGGGTAAAACCAGTCTTTGAGCTGCCCCTGTATGTGCATTACAGGAAATGTGCAGAGAAGAAGAAAAGTTGCATAAATACATTAATTTTCTTACTTATATGCTGATTGTCTAACTTATGAATTATAATATAGTGTCATTATGCAAACAATTAAGTAAACACCTCCAGAAAGTACACTGCTAATGCATCTAAATTAGAGTGATTTCTTGCTGGTGTGATTTTTACCATATCTAACGATGTACTTTGGGCAAGGGATGGGAGGGGAAAGAAAAAAAATATATATACAAAAAAAAAAAAAAGAAGAAAAAGGCAGTCAGCATTGCTAATGAAATTTGGTCCAAAATTGCTGTAATCCATTTTCTGATGAAGTGGCTCAGATGCATTTTACACAACCAAAAATATATAACAGAGAGATAAAAACATTCTTTAATAATAATGCACTTCTGATGAGATGGAATATAGAAAATTACACACTTGCTAAATTCATCAGACTAGATGCAATCAACAGAGCAGAGGAGGTCACCTTTCCCCTGCCCTCGCTTTGCTTCCATAAACAATCACCTGAAATGTAATGCAGTGGTTGACTTCTTCCATTTGATTTAGACACTGAAATGCTCATTATTATTTTGTATCTCACACAAGACAGTTCTAAAACTTGCTTTCCATTTAACCTAAATCCATATGAAAACCAGATATCAAGATGTTCGTTCCAAAATAGAAACTAAATTAAAACAAGGTGGTTCTTTTATCTTAAAAGGAAGAAATGGTATTGTGCATCTTGCACATGGCTTACAGTTTTGCCACTTCAAAATAATTTCATTGACCAACGAAGTTATACAAAAACAGAAATGGGACATGTATACCACCTCAAGTTAAAAAAATAAAAATAAACAAGATATCGGTTGAAACAGAACCACTGTAATTTTTCTCACCTTAGAAGCCAAAGCCTCAGCACTTTCACGGCACGTCTTCTCAATCTCAAGATGGTTCTGAATACAGTTTACTTCCTCAATAACCATGTGAGAAACTAGGGGAAAAGTTTAAAAATTAGTCAGTATTTGACACATGCATCCCATGATGAGAAACACTACACCTTGTTAACTTTCCATGTAAGCATTTCAAATACAGGGAAGTACATGCATAGATAATCTCCACGGATAGGAACTGTTTTCAACATTGAATATCTGGTTCATTGCTTTAAGCAACCCTTTCAAGCCATGTCTGAAGCACTGGAGAGGTAACTGGAGAATTGAGCATAAACTTGGGGAAGTGGAAGGCCAGCAGGAGCCTCCTTCACTATCTTTTCTTCAGTTATACTTGAGGAATCAGCCTCAAACCACTAGGATTATCTCTTCAGATTGCCATCATAATCCTCTTGAAATTTGGTATGGATGCCTCTTTTAGAAGACTGGAACCTCAATATTTTTAAACAGTAAGACTGAGATGTCCTATAAAGATTATTTTCACCTTCCAGTACCAAGGTTTGTGTGGTATTTTAAGAACAATTACATTTGCTAAACACACTGTACAATCAGAGCTGCAGGATGGACATACAGTACAGGTGTAGGGCAGGTTTGCTAGGAAATGCCCTACTAGGGCAGTAGTGTAGTGTTATTTTGTAACATCAGATAACAATGTGAGCCAGAGGACATGCAAAGATGCATTTTGGCTTTGGTAGTTCACTAGTGTTAAAAGTCATCTTCTAAGTGACAAACTTCAAGTGACAGAGGAGAACTGGTGCTCAGCAGG
>NW_009954309.1:1028286-1046895 GCF_000747805.2 Chaetura pelagica
CAGCAGGAAACCCAACAACAGTTCCCCATTTCTCAGACTAGCACCTTGCTCATTAAAGCAAGTCCTCCTTGGCTGCTGGCACCCTTACACATCATAAAAAGCAGCCTGGACCCTAATTCTGCAAGTCATTTTATGGCACAGATTCCTTGGCAGGCCAGTGTCAGGATTTCAATGTGCAGAAAGGACTATCAAGAGCTGGACAATACTTCAGAGGAGGAACAAGGGTAGAAGAACATTGTAAATATGGAGGACTTTTTCTAGTATTTCCTTTTCATGAAGTTTCAAAAACTAGTGATTTCATATCACTGGCTAGGAAGTCCCACCTGCTCTCTCTCAAGTCTTTGGCCTAAATGCTGAAGAGAGATACCCGAGTCATCTCTGATATCCAGAGGTCAATTTAATGAATGGAAAACAGGACATGTCTTTATGTTTTCTGTTTTTATTGCACCTAGCTCTGGGAATTTGGAGCATTGAAATCTTTTGGCCAGGATGAGTGAGCAGTGGAGATAGTGAGCTGCTCCTATTTTACATACAGGCATCTAATGGCCTCAAGCAAAGCTAAAGTTAGGAAACAAGGATTGGGCTCACATGGCAGAACTGGAGATTACTCTTGGTTCATTTAAACTTAATTAACCTGCAATTATGATTAACTCAGGGGAAAAAAATCTTTCCAAATTAAATACAAAAATATATTATTTCCTAAGTCTGTCCAAAGTTCTTATTATGTCAATATTAAAATTCATAAAGCAGCACTAAGTGGCCTGAAACATCTCTAACCTTGACAGTTTTTTCAGGGGTAATAATAATCCGCAGCAAATGCAGGCCAACCAAAAACCACTTAACTAATTAGTAGTTGCAGTCACCGAGAAAACATGAATCAACACTGTTATTACAAGTGGCACATTTGAGTGGCATCTAATTATGACTTGATGAGCACGATACTTGCATTATCAACATTACTACTGCATCCCATCAGGGACTAAAAGCCGCTGATGGCATTGACTGCGAGAAACTCCCACTCAATGGTGCTGCAGCACCCAACAATCTCCTTGGCAGGGGCACCCTCACTAAATGACATGTTAAGCGTAATTACTGGTAGACATTGTAAATAAACAGGATTGGAAGTGAAAATTGTACCAAGTGCATAAGACACAATCTGACACATTGGAAGTGGCAGGCTTAATTGAGAGTTTCTTTGACTGCTCAAGATCATTTCAACTGCATTTCTCAGAGGACAGTGATTATAACTGTGGAGACAGACGGCATAATGGTATCAGCACTGCTGACAGAGCAGTGAATTAAATTGTATCTGCTGTTGTGTGAAAGCCTTGATGAGAGGTACAGATCCTTAGTGGTCTTATCATTATAACACAATGGTCATGTTGTCATCAACCTTGCTGGCTCCAATTGAAAAGAAATGATTGTGTGTTGAAGCTCTCCCCCCCACCACCACCTTCTATCTCTTGTGCTCAATAGAACCAATTTTCAGAGAGCTATGAAATCACGCAATAGGGCCTAAAATGCAGCTGCTTGGCATACAAACGGGGCCCCATTAAACTGGAATCACACACAATATGTGTTTATGCCAGGAGAACAAATAGAAGCTGAGTACAGGCCAAGTTTATTCACAGACACAAAGCTGATGTAGCTCTTCATCAATATAATTGCTTTTTATATTGTCGTTTAAATAATGGGCTCTATTATTGCCTTAAAATCCTAATATTCCTGGCATTTTATCACTATGTTTACAAGGTATGTCCTTTAAAAATGTGAAAGGAAGATTAGAGAAACCTATAAAATTTTACAACATCAAATATTACTTCAAAATTTGAGTCTTAACTACTTGACATTTTCTGCCACACTGGTATTCCTTGCATCATAACGAAAACAAAACAGGCTGCAATTTTTTTCAGAGGAATTAGACTTAGAGAACACTCTTGCCTCACAGAGTAGTTATCCAAGATCACTTAAGGCAGTAGATGATTCCTGTTGATTTTAGATTATTCTCCATAATTGTATCATACAAACAATTATAAAATAGAAGTGAGCAAATTCCCCTATTAACAGTCACACAAAAGTATAGACCATGTGATTTCCTTCTCCTGCATTAACTTCATCCACATTTCTGATGCTTCCTTGTGCAGTTCACCACACTGGCACAAACCAGACATAACAGACTACAATCCTATTGTAATTCTTTTCTAAGGAGCTATTCCACTAGGATACTTCCACTTCCATTAGATGTGCTTTGTTCCTTCCAGACACCATACAGTTTCAATAGAACCATTACCATAAAAGTGTAAAAGTGAATATTGACATTCTCACAGCTCAGACAAGATAGAACCTGCTCTACAGAGAGACAGCAGTTAATCCTAAAAAACTTCATTGGTGTATCTATGCTGAAGGTAATTTTACTCGTTCTTCATGAAAAAAATTAACATCATTATTATTATTAGCAATCGGGTCAAATCCCACTCAATACAAACATATATAACTCCAGAAGTCACTTGCAAGATCCAGATGAGACTAAGCCACCTTTGTACCACTACATTTTCACCACTTTGCACCTTAAGAATGGATACTTGAGTCAGGGCATGTAAGGACTGTCACAGCAGTTAGTCTGACCATGGTCAAAGTCTCACTGGATTAACTCCTTCAAACAAGGCTTTGAAGGAGAAACTGCAAGTGAACCCTAATGTCTGCACCCTTAATGCTGCTCTAGAGTATGCAGACAGATATTTATAACTCTCTAACCCAAAAAATTCCCACCAACAACATTCATCAACTTACTTTTCTGAAACTCCTCCAGCTTTTTGACAGCCTCATCTCGTTCCTGCTTGATCTTGTCACACTGTGGAAGATAAAACTGCAATGAAACCCTGATAGTTTATTTTAAATAACCCAGTTATTTAATTAGCAGTCAGTCACAACATACAAAATCAACAAAAATCAATTGTCTGCACAGTAACTTAGAGAAATCTATCAAAGCACCATTTTTTTTTTCTCTCAGTCATGCTAGATCAATGAAAACTATACATAAAAAATTCATTACCCAGAGTACTTCTTAACCAAGCTGGCAAGTTGTACTTGATTTTAGGTTCCAATTCAGAGCTATTCAGAAAATATTTTAGAAGAGCCATGTTATCCAAAACTGATATAAATAGTCATCCATATTCCACACAACAGTAAAAGCAATACTGTGACTGTCAAGAATGTGCTTTAAGTCCCATTTCTTTAACACAAACAGACTTGGAAAAGAAGCCCACATTTCTATACCTACCATATGCAAAGACAACTTCAAAGACAATAAGCAGAGACATGCTGTTCAGTTTAATGACATCATAAGCAAAACTTCAGCCTTGAAGAGGGGAGGACACTCATTTTCTTACTTTGAGGACTTCCCATCACCCCAATGTTACTAATTTGGGGGTTAACACTAATACTACACAGGGCTGCAATCACTGATCTTAAGATGGAGAGGTTTCTTCACAGAGAAAGAATAAAACAGACATTAAATAGACTTCTCTAAGAAAACCTCTGCTATAAGCAAATGAAAGAACTCAAATAAATGAGTAAACTGCACAAGAGACACAGTCAGTGATTAACCACACTGTGAAAAACACATGACCCAAGCGGAAGTATGACTGGCACAAACAGCATACCAGACATCCTTCCTCACATGCAGTTGTCTATGTTCACAGTAATAAATCAACATAAGACCATGAATTAACTTCTAGAAGAGATCTGTGTGACTGAGCTCCTCACAGTGTAGATGCAATGACAAGGATACCGGTCATTGGAACAGAACTGGGGGGGAAAAAAGCAACCCTGAAATTATTTTGCTTGATTTTCAGTTTTTCCATGAGGACCCACTTTGAGTTAGCTGGGAAAGGAGTTTGCTGTTAAGTAACAAGAAGGGAGAGAGTCTAATTCAAAGGCAGCCAAATTCAAGAGAGCCTTTCTATCAGCTCCAGAGGACCCTGGATGAGGCCCAAAGAAGGATCTCCTTGCTCTTGGGCAAGGAGAGGATGCTGTTGGTGTCACCTCAGGGCAATAGACTTTGGAAGCTGATGCCGATGGCTCTCGGTGGGAGCTGCACCCAACAAACAATCTGTCTCTCTCATGGCACTGGGGTGAGATGAGGCAAGGGACAGTAGCTGAGCAGGGGGGACAGCTCAGGCACCAGCTGCTGTAAAGGTCTGTCAACCAAGTAAGAGCTGCAGAAGGAGCAAGACGTACTGAGCAAGCAGTGCTGGATGAGGATGCCCTGGTTCATCTGTCCTTGCTAACAAATAAGCTGTTTGGAGAATTTTGCACAGGAGAGGTGGGGAAGGGAAATCTGCATCAGTCTCACTGCTTGCTGCCCTCCCTCTCAGCTTCCTCAGCAAAAGTTTGCCTTACCTTACCAGCAGAAGTGCAGTCTAAGAACAGAAGGCAGTCAAAGGCATGGAAAGAAAGTATTTCTGATTGCTCCTGCAGAGCACAGCTCAGCTGCAATGGGAGGATCAGTGTGAGCTGCTGACTCTTTGTATTTTACAAGAGAGACACTGTCACCACTGGCATACTTCACCCACGGGTTCTGCATGCTGCAAGCTTTCAGCCCACTGCACACTAAGGGAGCAAGTGCTTTTAATATTTAATTGAAAAAGCAGGAAAACCAGCATTTTAAGGATCTGATGTGGAATTCAACAAGATGCTTTCCTACTGATGGAAACCTAGTTGTAGAGGATGCAGTACACCTCCTATCCCAATGATAGGAAAAATTCCTTTTTAAATCCTCCAGCAACATGCTGCAAGGCGTAACAGCTTTCCCTGTGCAACCAAAAGGGGAAGTTAAATGAGCTATTCCACTTCACCTTGAGTGCTATTTGCAGAGCAAGCTCCATTTGGACCACGGCAAGCTGACTGTTCTCCTGATGGCTTCGCATGTTTCCCTGCACAATCAGGGTCTGTAGGTTTGGGTCTCTGCAGAGCAATTCCTGCTCCCAGTTGCAGCTTTCTGAATATTTTCCTTTCACTGCTACTGTGCTTCAGAATGAAAGAGCAGGAAGAAAAGGAGAGCGGGAGATTGTTGCCCTTGCTGAAATGATCAATGGAAAGCACTTTGCCTTTTGTCTTGCAATCAGAGCTGTTATAAGTCCTACCAGAAAAACAGTTTACATCCAATTTAGCTAAAAATTAGAAAAATTAACTACTTGCATGGTTTCAATCTGGAAAGTCACACAAACAAAACATTCCTATAAAGTAAGTAAGTTTCATGATGAAAAACATTTTCACCCCTTAAAATAAATTGACCTTACCTTTAAAATAGAAAAGTTTAAAAATATCAAAATTTAGGAGTGTTAGCTGCTCTCAAAAAGCTGCACAGAAGTCTTCAAAATTCACTGCCACCTCACTTTTCAAAAGAGTCATTTGAGACATACAGTAGAATTGTTAATTGACAAGAATATCATTAATCCTAAATCTTAAAAGGCAAATAGCAGAACATTACTAAAATACTTACTGTTCCCTTTTCACATTCAAGCAGAAGCAACTGTGGAGAGGAAAAAGCTTTCAAGTATTTACTAAGTTGCCACTTGTCAGTATTAACTGATAGCTCCATACCCAAGAGAACTCTCAAATGAAAAATAAAGCCAGTATCTTTTGAGTTGTCGCTCAATTTTCTGTTTTTAACTTCTGTTACAAGTTTCAGCTCCTCTGCAGAGGAAAATAAGCATTTATACCATCTTATTTACTAAATTTTTTATCTTGTATTTATAGCACCTTTATCCCAATATAAAACCAAAAGTAATAGTCAGCACTCCCATTCCAGTCCTGAACTATTGGAGTCAATGATAATTTCTTGGCAATAAAAAGACATTGCATCTTTATTTTTAGAAACAAATTAACAGTTCAGCTTCCAAATATTTTTTTTTTTTTGTGAATGACTCCTTACAATTATTCATTTTTGCAGGAGCAAGTTCAGGAGCTTTGCCAATCCCACTCATTTTCAGATTTTTGCCTTCTAGACACACAAGATACAGGGCAATACTTTCATTTTGAACATGGAGAACTGATATGCTGACTCTTCGCAAGTAAACCACATACACAACAAAGATGGGTGCTCAAACCACAGAATCACAGAATGTTAGGGGTTGGAAGGGACCTCTGGAGATTGAGTCCAACCCCCTGGCAGAGGAGGACCAACTAGGACAGGTCACAGAGAAGCACACCCAAACAGGTCTTTAAAGTTTCCAGAGAAGCAGACTCCACAATCTCTCTGGGCAGCCTGTCCCAGGGCTATAACCCTCACAGTAAATAAGTTTTTCCTCATGTTGAGTTGGAACTTCCTGTGCTCTAGTTTGCATCCATTGCCCCTCGTCCTATCACAGGGCATGACTGAAAAGAGACTGGCCTCTCCTTCTTCACCAGTCTCTCAGCCTTTCCTCATAAGGCACGTGTTCCAGTCCCTTTATCATCCTTGTAGCCTCCATTGGACTCTCTCTAGTAAATCCCTGTCCCTCTTGAACTGGGGAGCCCGGAACTGGACACACTACTCCAGATGTGGTCTCACTAGGGCAGAGCAGAGGGGGATGAGAACCTCCTTCAACCTGCTGGACACACCCTTCTTAATGCACCCCAGATACTGCATTATAGTGTGATGAACAGCAGCACATGAACACGGCCTGTGATTGGAGCTAGCACAACATCAGGACAGTACCATGCCATCACAGGAACCTGACACTGCAACGTGATGTTGGGAAGCCAATACACACACCAGTCTGGAAGCCTGCAGATACACAGGCCTCTGGACACCCACTCTCACCAGCCTCACAACTCTTTGCCACTAATTCCAGGGAGGCCGGGGTTTCTCATCTATTCCCTTCTAATAGGCTTAATTTTTGCCAGCTATTTTGCACATAAGCTCCTACTGACTTCAGTAAAGGGCCTTCAAAGGCAAAAACAAGGAGGAGATTGTTCAGTCCAGATATTAAGATGCAAGAAGTTCACGTAGTAGCCATATGGTCAATTGAGTCATTGCTAAGCAAAACAAGATACATTCTTTCCCATTTACACACATTGTGAAATGTATGCAGATTTAATGCTGCTTCTAAAATTATGAGTTTGTTACAGTGCTCAAAAGTATCCTATGACATTTGCTATACTCTACTTACAGAAAGAATAAGCATATCAAAAAGGCAGAATTCCTTCCCCATTCCCATTTGCTGACAACACATATAATCCAGTCTACACATGTGCTTTAACAGAACAAACACCATGAATGATGTATCAGAGATATAGCATTACACCTACTATTTTGGGAAGCTGTCGTGCTTTTTTTTTTTTTATCCCCCTACTGGCAGAATGACAAAACACTGTCAAAACCAGCGTTCAGAGTCATTTCTCTCTGATTAGCAAGTAGTCAAATATTTATTCATGATCTGACTCTGAATACGTCAGAACTGCATATTAAGTTATCTACATTTGTGTGCAACTGAATGTTATTAATCTATTTTTTGGGGGACTGGTATGCATGTTTAGTCGGTTACTTCAATTAAAAGGATGACCTAAGAGAAGTAATCTGCCAATTTAATTTTTGCCCCAGTTTTTCTAAGTATTTAAAAATACTAATTAAAAAACAAAATGCCTGCACCAGTTTTGTCAGAGGCCCCACTAGAGGTCTCCAAATTGGCAGTTTAGGAAGGCAATGAATGAGGAAGAGACACTGTTGATAGAATATGTCATATTTTGCTCCTGAAGTTATTCACATCCTTTTAAGCAGCAGTGCTTCAAACTAAGTAATCTATGTGAAAGTCAATTTACTTTCCAATCTTAAGAAAAAACATAGAACAGAAAGCACAAATCTTCAAAAATTAAAATTGTACCTTATTATAAATTAGCTGCCTATTATATACCAAGTTCCACATTCTAATTTAAACCAGGATCATTTGTCTACGACCCAGCTCATCTTTCAGAGCCATAGAAACGTACAGGCCACTTTGAAAAAAATTCCACTGAGTGCATCAAAAGCATATACACACAGTCTGTTCTCTAACTCCTGTGTGGTACTTTCCACAAATAACCTGCAAATCTTTTTCTAAAAAAAATTAATTCCCTCTTCCTCCTACTGACGCAATGACGTGACCACGATTGATCCAGAGGAAGTCATTTGCTTACACTGGTACTGACATACAGTGCCAGAAACTGGAACAGAAATCACCACAAACTTCCCAGAGCCCCAGGCAGAGAGATAGGCTGTGCTGTACTTCCTCCACTATCAGGTTTGAGTCTGCAAACTAAGATACAAAGTTAGAGAAACACTAACAAGCTTTCAGGATTACCCAAGCCTGCAACAACATAGGGAATAGTTTCTCCAGTAAGCAAACATAGCCATGAACTCTGTATCAGTAAATTATTTTTTTTTGTTGAAGAAATGCACTGAGGGCCTCACTTTTAACCACTTGAGCTGAAGCACTTAAATAATTAAGCAGGCCTGCTTACACAAGCACACCAGTTTCCAGGATGGAGGTTCTTGGATGAAGATTACTTGCATAACAACTGAAAATCCTTCAACCCTGAGCACATAGTTAACTACTCTGCCCAACTGGGGATGTAATCCCCATGTGCTCAGGGTTGGAGGATTTTCAGTTGGTACACAAGTATCCAGAAAAACATCATACCGACTGTCAGAAGAAACACATAGGAGTGGCTAGAGACATGAAGTTACAGGGAAGAAGTCTTGTAAGAGTGTGGAGCAAGGAAGAAAGAAGCACAGAATGCAAGAAACAATCTCAGAACATCTCATTTCATCTCAGTGTTGGCAACAACATTTTTCATATGAATTGCCTTCGAAGAAAAACATTTTCTGAAGAAAAATGCAGCTCAAGAAAAGCTTCATTCCCCTTCTCCTCTCAAGCTAAACAAAGCTTTGTTCAAGAAACATCAAAGCTAGCAGAATCTGGGTTCAGGGCAAAGCTGGAGAGCCCGATTTTCATGCAGTGGACAATCCTGCTGTGAAACTCCTCACACATGGTGGAAGCCAACAATCACCACAGGCTTGTGAGGGACGGGACAAATTCCTCTGTGGAGAGGAGAGATCTCATGAGGTATCTGAGGCCCTGATGTAGGACAGCAGAATGGAATGCAACAACAAGCACAGTAAAAAAGACTAGAAAGTCAGTGTGTAGAAGGGAGTGAAGCACAATATGCTGAGCTCAGTGGAAATACAAATAATCATTGCTGAAGCATAGCATGAAAATAAGTTTCAAGTTTTACTTAATAATGAGAAAGTAGTTAAGGACAAGGTCTTCCCAATACAAACTTGAATTGCAGCATTTATAGCAGCTGGACTAAATGCGACCCTTCAGAAATAACTTCACAAAAAGCTAAATTTAAACTACGTGTCTTGGCAGCTAACAGGGATTTGAAAACCAACATGTTTCTTGCATGTTCAGGTCACTAATACTGGAGAAAGGAAAATTTTCTGTGTAAAACATAGCATAGCATTGACTTCTCTGCCATCCCACTATCTAGATCTGATAAGAGACTTGAACTAGCCAGTTTCTTTTGGCAGGTATCTGCTAAAAACCTTTTGCACATTGACATGGATTTATGCAACAGAACACTGCCATCAAAGCTCTCTGCTCCTGTTGGCTTCCTCACAGAAAGCAGCTGTGTTGGATCAACAAGGGTTCTGGGTGGGAAGAGCTACCTTACAGAATATGCTTAATTTTACTACTAGGAAGATAATGTATCATAATGGATGAACAGTCTAGAAAATGGTCATTTTTCATTACTCCACTATCTCTGAGCAATAAAAAAAGTAAGCCTGCACTAATGTATGAAGTTCAGCCCACACATTCAAAGCCTCCTTTCAAGTTGGACAGGCACACAGATTTCACAAGACATGTAATGTGCTGCAAATCTGTTCTATGCTGCAGTACCATTCTGCAAGTTGCGATAAGGTAACTTGCTCTTCTATTAAAAGTTGGGGGGCTTAAGGAGGGGTGGGGCAGGAAGAAAGACTTCCAATACCTTCAGAAATCATATTCTTACATTCTGAATTTTCAGAAGGCCTGGGTGAGAGGAGTAATTTTATTTTCTTTACAATAAGTTCCACTGTGCAAATCAAGTTGTAATAGACTAAGGTTTAGATCCAAGAGTAACAAGTTTTCCCAAGAATATATAAACACTTGAGTTGGTGTATACTCACACTGTAACCACATGCAGCTATAGCAGCAATCATTAAAAAAGGCAACAAACAAAAAAAAATTAATAGCAATTTTTCAGGAGTGGGACAGCTAGAATAGCTGCTGGGAGTTGATTAATAATACATACAGGGAGTCCTTAATACATACAGGCATACAAGTAGTACTTAGGAGTGACACTGTTGTAAACAATCAGCTGAGCTCACAAAAGCAAATGACAACCTCCCATAGGCAATAAGGTATTCTGATATTTAGCACTTCACTTTTAAAGAAATAATCAGTAGATACAAACCTCCTCTTTCGTTTTCTTATTCTCTGCTCTAAGCTCTTCATATTCACCAATAGCTATACAAGGAGGAAAAAAAAAAAAAGTTAATATTGCAGCATCTCAAATTAGCTCTCCATTTCATTCATTTTAAAGCTCTTCTGGTTATCTACATAGACTTCTTAAATAACAGGGGTCATAGTCTTCATTAATAGCCTATGGATGAATTGGATATCCTTTTCGAATTGCAGTAATTGGGAAGTGGCTGAAAAAGATGGTGACTGCCAAAACAATCAATTTTTGATCAATGGAGAGTTAAGCAACCTTATTGATCGAGTTCAAAAATTACAAGGTGAATGCACTGGCTTGCAGCCACCACTTCAAACCCACACTGGCTCAGGTTACTTCTGATCAATGCTAGGAAGGATGGCTATTGCAATACTGTTGCACACATTTCTAGAGTAGCTAAGCACCTTTTTTATTTATATATTAACATATTTTTCCAAAAAGAGTCCTGTGAGTTGTTGGGGTTTTTTTTCTTTAAACTCCAGAGAAGCCACACAAAACGATTGTATGATTTACCCAAAATTGCACAAGAACTCAGATGTAGGGATCAGGTGAGAAGGGATCAACCTAGAGGATGCTGGAGGTCCACTGTTTCAAAGCAGGAAATAATATGCAAGATTTTGAAATGCTGGGGAGGGAGGAGAAAAGGAACATCATGACAGCATAAAGTTTAACTGTAGGAGCTTCTTGTTTGAAAAAATTTAACTATCTAGATCTAGAAAGGGTTAGTAGGTTTTCAGGTTCTACATGCTCAGGCCTTCAGATGTAGGGTAAGGCACGTTAAGTTTCACCTCAAACTTTAACATGTCTGCTATCATCAGCTGAAAACTATGTATATATAACTTTTATCCAGTTTTAATTAAGTTGGCCTGAAATACATACACCTGTATGCAAGCTGTAGCTTAGGTACAAAGAAAAATTTGAGGAGATGCTGATGGACTGGTACAAGATGTAATTTCAACAGCCCTCTCATTTTATTCTTGCAGTATGCATCTTAGAGACCGACAAGTGTTCCTTTCTAGCAAGGTTTGTTTTTCTAAGGTTTGGAGATACATTCAACATCTTTTGAGTGATAATAAAATTTCTATGGTCTTGAAGGCCAAACTGTCCATATGAGACACAGTGATAGAATATCAGAATTGGGAAGTTAGGGCAATTATGGCACCATTTTACTAAGGTAGTAAAATGAAGTTTAAGATAGGCACACAAAAATTCACACTAAACTGAAAGCTTAATTGGTAACTGATTGATTGTTTCTGCATATTATTACCCTTTACTTTGCCCCTGAGGCCCCTTCCCACTTCTCATACTCAAGAAGCTGAAAAAGCAACAGGTAGATGAACAGGAACGAAGCCACACTAAAGTAGTTGCCATAAGAAAGGGCACCACCTAAAGTGAAACGTTTCCTACACAGCAACTTAAAAGCTATGCCTCTTGATCACTGTCCCACTTCTAAGCCATTTCCCTGTTCCCTTTAGGAAAACAAGGGACAAGATTTCTAGCATGCAGATACAAGAAAATGAATGAACATTGTATAAACAGATATAATTCAAGCTTATTCGTACTTGAAAACTGCTTGCTCGCCTTTAAGGCAAATTCATACTTGCTGCTCAATACTTTATAAATGACTGAAAGGAATAAATACAGATTTGCCCCACCCTTGACAGGTTTCCTCACGTGTTCTGTGAATAGAAAACTGAATCATCAGCCCTCAAGGCACGGATACAAAAACAAGTTACCAAAAAAACAAGGATA
This sequence comes from Chaetura pelagica, assembly GCF_000747805.2. NCBI lineage: Eukaryota > Metazoa > Chordata > Aves > Apodiformes > Apodidae > Chaetura > Chaetura pelagica. Next base: position 1,040,560 of record NW_009954309.1, read on the forward strand.
AGAATTTACACAATGCTCCAGCAGTGCCCAGTACGGGTTCACCTGGGCGAGACTGGGCATTAAGCTGCCTGTTCAACATAGCCCTTCCCTGTTGTACTGCAGATGGTAATACACAGCACGTTCATCATGGAATGCAAACAAAGTCATCAGGTACTTCACGCTGCATTCACAGCACCTTTCTTCAGTGCCATTTTACCATGCTCACCATGCCCTCACTGTCCTTGCAAAGCAATTACTTCTTCTTGAATACAGCTAATGCACAGTAAGGATCTGATATACTAGAATAAGACTGTTCTTCACAGATGGCAACCTCTAGATGATGCTCCCATAGAGATCCCATCATTCAGATTTTCAGGTATGATTTATTAAACACTAAACCTAACAAAGAAAATGCTGTTTTTAACAGGCCTGGAAACAGAAACAATAATTAAAAACTACTACACATTTTCTGCTTCAGAGGCTCTGCAAATGCAGAAGTTGACTTAGAAGTTGTGAAGTGTGACTGGGAAGTTGGTGCATTTTTTTATTTTTTTGAACCTTATGAGATGTTATAGTGAAGTTTTTATATTCAGTTTTTCAAGTGTTTTATGTACAATGAGGTTTTGAGGCCATCTCAAAAAAAGTCAAGGGTATACATAACCTTCACTGAAGCACTAAATGGCATAAAGCTGACAATGATCTCTTTGCCCTAAAACTACCCTAGAACAATTAATACCAGCAGCATTAGGCAACACTTTACATGTTCCAAATTCCATGTAGATTATTTAGCTGTAAAACCTCTTTGGTAGAATAGGAGGTATATTTGTCAGTCTTCTTTGTAGATTGATAAGCCATGAATGCTATTGTACAAGGACTTTCCTAAACCTTTTCTGAGAGACTGGACTATTTTTTGTCCTTAATCTATGAAGGCTTTCACACAATATACATGACAATAGCAACTAAGCATCTCAAAACTTCTTACATCTCAGCATGACTCCTTCAGATTATGCTATATGTACATTACCCTAGAATGAAGGTAACTCTTTCCAGTAAATTAGAGGTGAATGAAACAACTGAAGATGCTTTACTAAAGGTGCTACTGAAATCCCATAACTCTACATCATTTTTGCAAAGTATCTATATTGTAGCATACATTGATAGTAAAATACCTATGTTGTAGTCATTAGAGCTATAACAAATATGTACTAGACACCCCTTGAGATGCTGTTGCTTTCTAATGCTAACTTAAGTTTATCCTTAACAGAATTATTTGTGATATATAGCAGCATTATATAATCAATGTACCAGGATACAAATCACATTGCTTCAGGCTGTCCTCATGCAGTTCGAGGGCAACACTACAAGACTATGGGAAGAACTGAAAAAAAGGAGAAAATTACCTCATTTTTTGGGCCATAGCTCTTAACCCACCCAAAACATTCCCAGATAACCCTGCTCTTACTGTACAACAAACCACAAAGCAGCCAATGTGAGTGAGCACAGCATGCTCCTTCTGAGCATGACCACCTTTGTTCATCATCTACTCACTCAGCTCCAGTGGCCAGAAGAGTCAACATGTCTCAATGCACATCACCTGTATTAATTAAGCAGGTAACTTTGTATATGAAGCTTCTTTAATTGTCTTAGTCTTTTGATTTTTAGTTGTGTCTGTCTCCTGAACCTGAATTTGCTAACAGAAGATTCGTCTTATCTAAATTAGATACTTATTATGGCTAGAAAGCACTTATTAGTAAAACAAGTTCATAAGGGTAAAAGTATGTAATGATGATAATTCCTACTGAAGAACAGAAAAGACATCTCCATTTACTGAGTGGGGTGGTGAGACTCTTCCTACTCTTTTAATTAAAAATCTTCAACCTCTTTTCTGAAGATGTACATCAAAAAAACCCCACAAATTAACAAAGCAACTTTAAAAATGCATATGCTTTTTGAAAACCAAGGTGGCCTTCAAGGATACTGAGAGCCCTTCCATGCCACACCAATGAGCAATGCCACCCCAGCATTTCAACCCTACTTATTTAAACAAAAAGTAAGGAGAGCTGTCAAGGAAAGCTAGTGTCATTCCACTGTAGACTATGAACCAGGCATGCCTCTACTGGTAACAGGCAAAGTAAGAACTTACAGTACAAGAAGTCCTTAACTGTCCATGAAACAAGCTAACCTAACGAAGTAATTTTTTTATTTTTGGTAGAAGAAAATTAACATCTGGCTTTTTGCAGGTTTGAATATACCATTACTCCGGGCAGCTACACTGCACCAGAAGCTTTAACTGGACTGCTGCCACGATTCTCTCATCCCAGTGTACCTGAAATACAAAGAGTTAGGCCAAGTCTTTTGTACCAGCCATCCCTCAAATCACATGTAAGTATATAAAGGTAATTGTTAAATACAAATACTGTAAGTCAGATTTAGCCTGTGTTTCCACATGCTTTGATTTTACTCAAATCTGTAAAAGTACAAACAATTTTTTTAAATTTGCATGCTGCAGCCTTACAGCTTCCTGGAGTCTGAAGAGGGAAATTGAACACCCCACAGTCTGATAAATCCTACCCACTAAGCTCACACCAAAAGATTTGCCCTTTACAAGTTATGGAAAAACAAATACGGTTTGACATAAGAAACAGAAGTGGGAAACACTTTTAAACTCTAATAAGTGAAGAAGGCATTCAAACAGGATGGGTTCTGCTGGAGAATGATGGCTGCTGTGTATGGACACCAACATGCACAGGTATATGAAGAAAAAAATAATCTGTAGAGCAGATGGCTACAGAAGGGAATGCAGCAGCCAACAAGATAACCTACCCTAAACAAAAAAATTCCTCCAGCCATAAAAATTACCCCTCTGTCACAAAGAAGAATAAATTTGTCAAACCACATTAAGAGCTTGTCAAGAGCACATACTTAAAAAGTACTGCTCTGAGATATTGCTGTCAGATTGCCAGTCTGTTCCTTAGAAGATCCATGGTATATTCCCTTATTCAAAGTTTCTGACATTCTTAGGGGTTTTTTTTAAGAGATCAAATAGATCTTGGACAGAGACACAGTGCTAGGGACTAGAGACTGGAAACCATCACACTTCATCAAATCCAGCCAACAAACAGAGAGCAAGGTAAGATCTTTAAAACTGATAAAGAAAATCTTGTGTATTTAACAGTAGTTGTTAAGCAGAGCAATTTTGCAAAGTGAGTAGAAACGTGACCGTGACAATGGCAGCTGAGGTGTAACTTCACCTATTTTGTAATCCCAGATGTTTTGGTTGCTGACTCCTGTTTTCAACTGAACAAAGAAGTAACACAGCGGGAGAGAACTATCTTAAAGGGCAAAGTACCTGCAGTGCCAATAAAACCAAAGGCAAACAAGGCAACCTTCCAGGCAGGTAACAAATGGCTGCTACACTGCAGCTTTTACTCAGGTTCTGCAACCAACCACCAATAACACAAGGTTTTGACCACCTGATTTTCTTTTAATTCAATTTTTAAGTCTTACCCCTAGGAATTAAAAGGGCCAGTTGAACAGCAATGTGCACTGCTGGAAACAGCACTTGGAGTACAGCTAGGTAATACCAATATTTATGTTGGATCTGCTTTACTTAACCAAGCCATCTCAGAAAGTCATTCACAGGATTAAAACTCAAACAATACTTTGAAGTCCTAAATATCATCAATACAGAAATGGTGTTTCTCTGTGACACTCAGCTTAAACTTGGTAACGGAGTGAGCTGAAGAACGATCAGTATCAGATACCTGAGTCTAACATACAGGCCTTGGAAAATTCAGCACGGGGGAAAGATAAGCATATCTTGCACACAAACAGCTTCAATGTCATTCAGAGCTCTTCGAAAGAGCCAAGTGAATTTGCCCAGACACCAGTCAGTGTCACAGCTGCCATTGAGAATGGATCAGGCAGCTACAGATCATGTTGTCTCAGGTTCAATCTACTGGTCTTGGTTCAACAGCAGTTGAAATGTGACAGCAATCAGGCACACATGCTGCTGTTTGCCTTTCCCTCTACTTTTTGCATCACTTCTCAGCCAATTTAGCTACCTGGTGTCAGGCAAATTTCTCAAGACTAGCAAAAATGCGTCCTGAAAGAGAAGCCAAACCAGGACTACTGAATACATGTTCTCTGAAATCCTTTCAAATCAACGGATGTTTCTCAGAAATCTGACTACAGACCATAATGTCACAGTAATCTGAAGCCATATGCCACTGTGAAGGCAATAAAGGTAGGACTCTGGGAAAGTATGTACACTCATTACCCCAAATATGTAGAGACAGAAGATCCCATTTACTTCCAAAGTAATACTGTTATCTACACCTGGAAGCAGTTAAGAGAAATAAAAGTCTTTTTTTTCCTCTTCTTCTCATGCTGCCTCAGCTTAACAGAGCAACCTAAAATTGCTTGAAGAAAGCTGTTAGTATTTCAAACAGTCTCGTTTCGTTGTCAATAAGAATGGAGGGCAAACTATATATTCAAACTTACAGTATAAAAAAATGTATATAAAACTTACAGTATATAAAAATTGATCTACCTACAGTAACATTATTTAGGTTATTGCTGTTAGGATAATTTCATACATCTCATTACCTTTTCATTGCCTCAACTCTTTACTTTGTCTTGTCAGTTAACATAATTTAACTACAGTGTGCTACCATAATTTTGCATTGTTTTGGATGCGAAACAGCATATAGAACACTACTTTCAAGAGTTTTTTGCCAGGTAATTTTCCATCCCTAAAAGAACCCCCAACTTTCTTGCCAGCCATACAATGACAAAAACATTTGTCAGCCTCACAATAACATACTAAAACTCCTACATCTGGGGAGAAACACCCATCGAGAACAGTGCCCGACAGGACAGGACCTGCTGAGTACAGCTTCTATTTCAACAGCTTAAATGGATCTGGGACAGCCAGTCCTCAAGTTACACTATCTTTCCCTTGAACTAATTCCTGCAGTTCATACACTCTCATTACACATTAAAGGCTACTCAGCCTACTGGAGCAGAAGACTTCCAGACACTAGAACAGAAGGCCCAGTCTAACCAATTTCAAGAGGCTAGTATTTCTCTAAAGAACATCCCAAACCTGCTTTTTTGCAGCTGATTATTGACATCTTAACAGCTGTCTTTTTGGCACAGACAAAGGCACTGGGAGGAAGGAGTCAGCAAAAAACGGCTTTTTAGCCTTATTTTTCAGTCATATATTATCAAAACGCATAGCTGTAAGATTATAATGAATTTTACACCCATTGAAATACTTCTAAGTCAGAATCCATGCAGTGCAGCCAGTAATAATGAATTTACAATGCTCAGTGTACAGGAACAACTAAAAAAAGAGGTGCCAAAGAAGGTCATAAATAGTTCATAAATATCCAACTGAAATCTGGTTAAGAAAAATTTCTGCTATACAGCAGAGGTGACTGAGCGCATTTCTGGTCAGAATGAGTGACAGATCACACATCATTCCACTCTTTTACACAACTTGGTCCAACAGGTGCTTTCCAAACAGCTCCTCCCAAGCCCTCATGAGACCAGGGGAATGCAACTGTGGAAATGAACAGCTGTGAATGGCAGCGTTGGTCGGCACCCCGTGAGACAGGAGGCACACCAGTCCCTCGATGCGTGCTCCCAGGCAGATGTCCACACAGTTCCGACGGCTGGTAACGCTCGGCCTTCAGATGTTGTCTACTTAACCAGACAAGGCAACGTGGTTTGGGGACGGACTGACCAGAGCAGATAGGAAAGCAGGCTGCCTTTTGAGCACCAAAGCTCTTCTCCACGCCCTTTCTTACAGAATACTAAATATTGCAAACTACACACTCAAGAAGCTGGTCCTTTACACAACTGAAGCACTGGGCTTTCCTACAAAAGCACGCAGAGTGACTCACATGGGGAACGAAACCGACCCCACTTCCCTTCGTTGACACTGGGACCACAAAGGCTCTGCAGAAACGCCTCGAGCTCAGGGCGGGAAGTCTGCACGATGGGAGGGAAGTGGGTGTGATGGGATCCTGAAACGCACAGCGGGAGGCAGGGCCCGACCCCAGGCCAAGCGCAGCCAGGCACCTCACATGAAGTGAAGCTCCACAGAGGAAGCCGCAGGGCTGACAAGACTTTCAACTCCCGGAGCCAGGCAGGCATCCCAGCTCACCGGGAGCCCGGGGATCAGCGACACGCACCCGCTGGGCGGGAGGGGGCAGGTGGACGGCAGGGGCAGCCCATGTGCACCTCAGCCTCCTGCCCTCCCTCCCCTCAACCCACCACCGCCCAGCCCAGCCCAGCGCACCTGCACCCAACAGCCACAACGTTTCCCTCCCGCTACTGACTTAGTTAAGG
>NW_009954309.1:1047367-1052107 GCF_000747805.2 Chaetura pelagica
GGGCTGCTCGGGGGTGTTAGCGGGGAGGTGGGAGGGGATGAAACCCCCTGGCGGGAGTAGCGCCCCGGTGGCACCGGGAGTCCCTCCAGACCCCGGGCAGGGCTTTCCCAGGGCTCCTCCCGATCCAAGGGGGATCCCCAGCGCGGATTCGTGGGGTTTTAATAGGATCTTCTGCACGGTGTGCGATGGGCAGCTTCCCACAGCCCCGGGCAGCGGCGGGAGGACGTGAAACTGCTGCTGGAGTGCAGCGGTGTCAGGAAAGCCAACAGGTTTTCTTTTTTAAAGAAATAATAATAGAAACTGGAGGGTTGCACTGCTGTTGGTGAGGGTGCGAGGGGAGCAGCTGCAACGCCGGCTCTGGGTTCCAGCAGCTTCGGAACAGCACTGGGGCAGAAGGCTTGGGCAGGAGCATCTCTGCTCTGCATCTCAGGGACACGCGTCTCTCTGCTCTTCTCCAGCGATCGCTGTGTGAAAAAGCAGGGCAACCGGCTACGTTCTCTGTGTGAAACTGGTTACCCTACCTGGTTGACCCCGGGGCTGGCACTGAGTGCCCTGCATGAGTTGTTTCTGCCTCGGTGTTTAGCGGAGCTGCGGGAGCAGTCGGCAGAGTGGCAGCTGTCTCAGGTTTGCGTGGGCAAAGGTACAATTCCTACACCTCCTTCCTTGGCAAACAGCCATCTTTCACCGTGGCAGGCAGGGCAGACAACGCAGCATTGCCACCGACGTGGCAACATTAGTTAGAAATACCCGCAAAGGAAAAGAAAAACGCCTCACTACGAGGAGCTGCTCAGTCCTCCTGCCTCTTTCCTCCCACGCTGCATCCTCCAGTCTTCTCGACCAATAAACCTTTAAAACATGAAGAGACGCCACGTTGGTACTTTACAGTGTTATCAGTCCTAGAGGCAGTTAATAAGACGTGGAGCATTCTGGAAAAAAAGCCAGGAGATACATGTGAGCTCTACCAGTGCTTCATACACTCATGGAAGGCAAGGAAGGCCAGGCAGGGAAGTTCATAAGCTGGTCAATTTATTTCAAACTAGTCAGCACAAAATGCATCTAACTGTACCAAATGCAAAGTTATTTATTCATGCTCCTAGAGGCAGAGTGATTAGTTGTTGGGTTTTTTTTTTCCAAGAAGTTATATTGGAAAGTTATGGTTTGGTGGAGAAAGTTGGAAGACAAAGTGTGCAAGTAATTACATGTGTGCTGCCAGTGGGATAGTGCAGCAAAATGGGTTGTACACTGGCAGCAGGGAAAAAATTCTCCTGTGGCACTAACAAAATAAAGTTAATGTATCCAGTTCTTCAAAAGATGGTACAGAGACATTTATGGAGAAACCACCAAAAAAAAAAAGTAAGATTGGAGGAGACTGCTTTGCAATGAGAGACCTCAAACACTTGATCTATTTATAATTGAGCAAAAAGGAAATAAATTATTTTATTATGTTAATTGCACAAGATAGAATCCTCAGTACTTGAGGGCTTTTCAGCCTCGTGCAAAAGAGTCACCCAGAACCTGTGTCTGTAAACAGAAGCTGAGTGTAAAAACTACAAATAAAGTCACACATCAATAAATTGGCTCCATTTGAAGGAACACAGAGGTCCTATTTAGGTCCTTGGAGTTCTGGACTGACCTCCATTTCAAATAGCCTCCACTTTAAGCCAGAGCAGTTTAGCTAGGGTTTTACTTTTTAGTGTCCTTTCTTGGGCTGCCTTTTGGCTTCCCTTCAGCCACAGGTCTCATTCCAGGCCCCCCTTCCAGTTGCTGATATCACCCCTCTCCATTTCCAAACAGATGTCTTTCATGCAGCAAAACAGCAGCATTTGCAAAGGAGTCATTTGTAGAGTTGCTTATCCCTGCACTGTGCCAAGATACCCAAGGTCTTCGTCTTGCAACAATGTTTTGTTTGTTGTGCGCAGCCAAAGCAGGGCATACAAACTCTTTGATATCTACAGAGACAGTAAAACAATTCTTCCCTTATTTTACTTATTTATTTTAAAGAACGTATGATGGCTCTGCTAAAAGAATTCCCTTCCATCATTTCTATATTGCTGCTTTGTCCTTGTTCTTATTACTAGTCACATAGACCTATATCATTTCAAGAATTCTATTTCTTCTTTGTTATATGGAAAAGTTAAACTAAAGGTGTCAGAAAACTTGTCCAGTACACAGTCAGTATCAGTTCTGGGGAAAAAAGAAATCAACAATGGAGTCACTTTCTACAGGACATGACATGTTATGGATAATCCTTTTCCTTTTGCAGATGAAAATTCAGATGGATTCACTATATCTTTAGGTTCCACCCATCTGTGCCTGTTCTTCCAAGACCTGGGATAGCTTTGTCACAGACCATGCAAAGTTTTGAGAATCACCCATTATACTTGGTAGGAAAATTGAAAACAGACACGATGAGGAAGGCTAGAAGCACTGCAGAAAGTGGGATTGAAATTCAGCTCTTACCCAAGTGGAGCAGTGATTTCACCTGGGTATCATTCTACACAATGCTCTGTTATGCTACATAGAAACAGTGATAATCAAAGGCATCAGTACAGTAAGTGCATAGTTTCTGGAAGTTTGAGTAAATGAAAGTAATATGTGGCTGTGAATTACATAGAAAATTAAAGAAAAATGTTAAGAGGTTTAACTTTCTTTGTCTTCTCTTGGGATCAATCTTAGTCAGCTGTTGGACACCTGTTGTTTTCACTAATGCTTGAAGCTGATGAAAAACAGTTCCCAGTGCAAATGTGTAATGCAGGTTGTTGTACCTGTGCAGAATCTTACCAGTAATTAGCTTGCATGTACTTTTTGGAGGTTTTTTTCTCCCCTTGTTAGAACATATTTTATCCCTGTTCTCTTGGATGGGTCTTTGATGAGTATTCACACAGATGGACTCTGCAAGTTGAAAATTTCACAGAATGACAAACTGAAGCAAACTCACGTAACTCCTACATTTATTGAATTTGGAGAGCAGAGCTGGGAATTGGATGCAATTGTCTTGTGAATGAGTGATTTTGGCCTGGAATCATCTAGAGAGAGTAGATTGAGAGCCTTATCTATTCATCTGCATAGAACATAATTTTTTTTCTCATGAATTAGCTATTGAAGAGAACACCTCACATAATTGTACATGCAGAAGTGAAGAATGTGGTACCTTATTGAATAGACACGACAGTCAGAAACTTGATGTAGTTGTTATCTATGCTAAAAGTGCATATTCCCATTCCTTGTTTGGGCTAAAAGCTACTTTTTAGTGGACAAAAAGACAATCTTACCTTTTATATGTAAATAAAACAAAAGAATCTGCAACAACAAATGACTGTGGAGTTCCTCTGGCTGGGAGAAAAGGACATTCTCTTCTGAAGCAGTGGTGTCCATCAGTGCCTGCAAAGCCTAAATTAACTCTGGAGGATTCATCATCCTTCTGTTGAGGAGAGCTACCCTGTGGAAACAACTGTGAGTAAGAGCTAAAGTTACCCTGGGGACACGACTACAGCCAGTTGTTTACCACTTTCAGAGCAGACGTATTTCTTTTTTGGCAGGGGGCGAGGGGGGGAGAAGGAAGAATAAACTACATAATCACTGCACAGATAAATAACTATTAATAAACTCCATCAAAAATGAACTGGCAGTAGCTATTTGTGTATATAATTAACACAATGAATACGACTAAGCAGCTTATCTGCTGAGTTAATGTATATTTTTCCATCAGACCAATCAGTGCTGCATAATGACTAGCATAATATATCTGGGTAAATATAAGCACTTCTTGTTTCCCTAAGATGACAACTAAGTAATCAACAGCCATTCAAACTGGAGCATAAGTATGATTAAAAATAAAAACTCAGATAATATGGATTCATTTGAAAAACTTAACCATTTGATTAGAGACACTGGCATGATCTCTGCTAGTTACCCCCATCTAGGATAGCAAATGTCTATCTGCACAAAAAAAGGCACAACATGATTGGAGAATAAATAAGAGGAAGATTAAGTATTTAGCATGGCATTTTAAAATGCTCTAATTATATCATAATTAACAACTCTGCATATTGAATTTGCAACTATAAAATGTAACTAGGCAAATTATATCTACCTGCCCTTCAGAGCAGTACTTCACACTTCATGGATGCTCACCTGGTATAATGTGGTTGCAATAGGTGCTTCCTCTGTCTTCAAGCACAGACAGGTGGTGGGTTTCACCCACTGAGTTGTGAACACCTGCAAACACATGCAAGGACACATATTTAGAGATAACAAGTAGCTCAGGAGTGAGTCACTGTGTTCCTACCAGCAAAATACGAGATCTCCTTTGCTTCCAGCCTCTGTTATATGGTGTTCTGCAAAGAGGAGAGATGAGCTGGTGAGACTGAACATATCTGTTTGAAAGAAAATCTGATGTTCCTCCCTACAAAAAAGGTTACTTCACACAGACTTACCAGGACTCTGGAAATTTCCTAAATTGCCTATTAACAGGTACCTGGTCTCTGTGTAGCTTATTTGCAAATACTTAAACAGCATTAACTCCCAGTAGTCCCTATTCTGGTATCTTTAAACAATTACCATGTGTTACGTGATGATAAATTATGACAGCAAAGAATTTTACTTTCTTTTTTTTTTTTTTTTTTTTCCTAGGAAGAAGGGATGATCTATCAGATTGGGTGAAAACTATATCTTAGCTTTGTAGGATCAAGTATGTCTGTGCTCATAATTTCATTATGAAACATAGATTTGGGTGTGGAC
>NW_009954309.1:1052161-1057787 GCF_000747805.2 Chaetura pelagica
TTATTCCTTAGTAAGTTATTGCTTGAGCTTGCAGTGCTCTTTTAGATTTTGCTCTCTGATAAACAACTAACACCATGTCAAACTAAATAACAAAATCAGTTAATTTGAAACTTAAGTATGTTTCTATACAGCAGTGAAGGTCTCTTGGTACTGATCACGAGCATGTTAACAGACCATTCATTATGCATAGCTTTTGAATTCAGTACCACTGTTATTTTGCCTACATCTTTATTATGCTACTCTGTGAAGTTGCCTTCATAATTAATCTCTACAAGAAGGGCAATTCATTTCACTTACATCAAGCAATTTTGCAGCTTATGAGAAATTACCCATTGCCCTGCTTCCTCAGCACACTTCCCATCAAGTATTTATGTGCAACTGGAGCCACTTTGTCTGTCTGTCTGTCTCTCTCTCTCGGTTGAACTTTGCATACAGCTCAACAGCAGTTGATGCTTTTTTTCCTGTTGCAGACTTGTCTATTTTTTCTGGTGCTTGCACTACCTCTGTTTTCACTACCTAATTAGGGTCAGATGCTAGTTCCTTAAATTAAAGGGCATTTGGGCTCTCCTTCCAACAAGCCCTTCTACCCCCTTCTTGCAAAACCAAGCTGTTGCATTCTTTAGATGGTGTTTGGATTACATTACACCACTTAACCACTCTTGCTACACTAAGGTAATTATGCCAGGTATTTTGCTGTTAAAAATCATCGTGGCATTATTACGTGCTGTGAAGCTCTATCAATTCATGCCAGTAGAAAACTAGGCAACTTGTAAGAATTTAGGGACAGAGACAAAGCTGCCATAAGGATTCTCACCAGTTTCACCAGCGTTTCTGGGAGTCCTTCAACAAGGCAGAAGCAAATGGACTAAGAAGTAAGCAAATTACTTCCATAAAAATACCAGACAAACTTTATCCCACTGGCCCAACTGTTCATCATCAGGTATCAAAGACGTATATCCTTTACAACACTCTTCATTTTGCTGATCTGCTGTACCCCAGGGCAGCTCCTACAGCTCACCCAGGTGCTGTTACAGCAATACTATACACGGGGATAAAGAAACTGTGTCATGAACCTTGCACTTCCAAGAAGTTCATAAAGGGCTGCTCAGAAGAGCTAAAAAAGGTGCTTGCAGTGGAGTTTTACTGGCACTGAATTTGGCCCAAAGCACTTGTTAATACTGAAGAGGACTCCCTGCTCTTGGACCCTATGTAGAGCAACTCATTCCTGCGAGCCTTTAGCCACCCCAGTGAGCTGGCTACGTGGGTCAGCTGGAGCCATGGCTAGCCCTGTGGTTTCAGTGTTACATGGCCTTTTAAAATGTACAGCAAGAGGTTGTTGGGAGTTCCTACAAGAGTCTGAAACTGAGAACTGCAGACAGTGTAAATGGGGCAGGACCTTGCAGGGCAGCACACCCACCGCTGGTCACGAGCCCGGCCCCACAGGGTGTTTTAGCCAACAGAGCACTTCACTGTGCTTTCCCTAACAAAACAGGACATACAAGTGCTCCTTAGAGTGAACATTGGGGTAAAAATCCTGCTTCCTTAGTTTTCAGTAACCACCTTGGCTTTAAATTTTTTCTCAGTTCACTCCATTTTAACAAAGATAAGTTTGCTGTGTTCCTTGGATGAGAATATATACTGTTTCTATCACCAGTAAAAATATATATAATATTATCACTGCATATTATCAGAAGTAATATTTAAAATATTGTCATCCTGACAGTGCTTTTTCTTTTTACACTGACTCCAAGTTACAGTTTGATGGTTAAAATAAATGGCAAATCATGCATTAACCACACCTCTGGATCCATTCAGAAGATTATTTTGGGGATTAATTGCATTCTTTTTAACGCACTTCCTTCACGTTCCATATACCAAGCATCTGTTTGCTCATCTATCATAAAATAGCATAAGACTATGTGAAAATAGTGCTTTAATGGGGACAAATTGAAGTCTTAGAGAAAAAGCTATTCACTCCACTGTACAAAACTGGAGCAATGCAACAATCTAATAAGTCAGAGCGTTCTCACAAGGCGAGTTGTTTTGTCAGTTGAGTGCTTGAAATGCTATCTAATGTCTCTGTGGAAATGGCTGAAAGAAACAACAGATGTCTCAGACTTCTTGCCTTTCTTGTCTCATTAAAATCAAGAGAAGATAAAAAGGCAAGTGAAGGGTTAATCATAATTTTTCTCTCCCTGGAAGAAGTTCCTATGAACACCGCCTACAAGGAGAGAGAGCGGTAACTGAAAGACAAAAAGCAATTTAGATGATGATGAGCATTAACAATCCAAAAGATTAATCTAGAACACTATTCCCAAGGATAAAAGGTAGAAAGGAGGGAGAAATTCTGCAAGCTGCTCATCTAAATAACATAGCACAGCCACTGCAGCCTTCAGCATCGCCATCTTGTAGTATTCTCCCCCAAATGCATTCAGCCAAGAAACTCCAACTGAGATGCTTGTGATCTGATTTGTGCTGGATACTCTTGACCTCACTGCCTCGTTCAGTCTTGTAGCTGTGGCCTCTGAGCTACATCCCTGCTCTGCAGGTCAGAGATTCCATTACCTAGGTAAGGATCAAGCTACTTGGAGCATCTAGCTCAATGTTTACAGCAGGGCTTTCCATTGCCGTTGTCTAAGATGTCTCCATCTCCTGCTTTCATCAGCTGCCCACACTGCCTTGGACATGAAACTGCAATGTTTGCCGTGGCTGATTATCTGCTAAACAACAGGAAATATTAAAATCTGCTTCACATTGCTATGGTAGCCACTTACATTTGGTGCTAGAAGCCAAATCAAACACGCTGTCCCCTATTCTATTATCTTCTCCTTCTGTTCCTGGAGGAAGACTAAGCTGTAATTTGCATTGGTGATATAAAGCATCTCTTGATAGAATGAAGACACTTAGAGAAAATGCACATGCAAAGCATGACCTGAGCTGTATTTCTGGGCCCATATTTCAGCTCTGGGAGGAGGGAGCGAGCGCACACCAGGGGTCAGGCATTCAACCAACACTCCCCTGTGTCACCCTGCATTTGGCATCACACAGCCCACACAGCTGGTGGCTGCAGCACGCACACCAGGGCTCCCTCAGGATGCCTTTTCCACCTTTTACTGCACCTCCGTAGGCGAGGGGCCAAGTGCTAAACTCTGAATCATACCAGGCTGTACCCAGCAGTGCTCAACAAAACATTAGAAGAAGGTGCCAGAGGAGCAGATCAGACTGTTCTACAGTATAAGCCACTTAAAGACATTCAGAAATCCAGCTGATACACTTTAAAAAAAATAAAATAATAAGCCTGCTTTTGCATTCCTGAGCTGAAATTCTGTAGAGGATTTCACACAAAATAGGTTAGTTTGATTTAAAACTTTACACTTGGAATCAAGAAACTGAAGAAACACTGTTGGCTTTCCTTGATTGTTTTCATTTAAGGCCTTGATCCCAAGATGTTGACACCCATGGACTGTGCTGATGCTTAGTGTTACTGAAAAATGACAAAAATAAATCTTTAAACCATTCAGTGAATGATCTCATACATAATGCCAAAGGCTACAGACACTGAAAAAGGTTTAGGATTTTTTTTTTTAATGCTTGCTACAAATATACAGCACTGTTTATTTGTATGCAAGTGCATGGCAATCAAGACACTTCTTCACCTACTGTAAAACATCTCAAACTAACTGTAGAGCAGGTCTGGTGCCAGGTACACATCATGATAAGGACTGGTTTGCTTTTGTTTATAGCATTACCAAATATATGATGATTTGGACTACAGAATTCAGTGGCAAGTTTCTGTCTAAAGCCACATTGTGGGATTGTTTCAGCAGTTACTCTGCCACTGATTTTGGAAACCTTAAAAAAAAAATATATATCTTACTGCCACTGGCTTGGGAAGCTGTAGCACCTCACCACCTTGTGGCAGCTCTAGAAACCCAGCCAGGGACCCCTGTGGTGGCCTGGAGACCTTTTGGCCACACTGTTTGGTCTTGCCAAAGCAGAGGGCTGGGAGAGACAGGGCAGGGATGGCCTGGAGAGGGTGGCCTCTGCACCACCTGAGCAACCTGGAGACAGGCAGTGACAACCAGTCTTCTCGGCTCAGGAGGAGGAACATGGTGCAAGGAGATGGTGTTCACCGAGGCTGTGTTGAGCAGGAGGTAGTAGAGTGAGTAGGAGCAGGCACCACTTACAGAGTATGGGAAGAGGAAGGTAGAATGGCTGGGGAAACAAGTGACCTGGGAATCAAAGAGGGACAATGAGGTCTATAATACTGGGACCCATTGCCCAGCTGGAGTGGATCCCTCTAGTTCTGAGCCTTAGATTCCTTCCTTTGTCTCTATGCTTGAGGGTGCAGTCTTTGGTATGTGATGACATAGTTGTTTTCCCTGTGGAGCCCATCTTACTCCTTCCACTGCCATTATTAATAGCAGCCCTGCCCATCTTGTTGCAGGATCTGGAAGGTGTACAACTAAACACTTCAGCCTGTTAGAGGTAGTTAAGGCAACATTCTGTTAAAGACAGTATAATTTTATTTAAAGTTAGGATTACTGTTTGTATTATCCAAGAGCCTTTATATTGTTTGTTAACAATTCAATTCCATTGTCTACACTTAATGTATATTATTTAATTTATTTTTTTTCTGGAAATGGGGAGTTAAGGTCTAATTTTTGGCCTGGATTTAGGGCACAAAGTAAAAACTTTTCCCCATTGGTAATAAGCAGTTGTGTGTGGATTAAAAACAAGACCTTTGAGTAAATCAGGTGTTTCAGTTATTCTCACACTTTTCAAAGCAGGTCAGCTTGAGAAATCACAGGTAAAATAAGAGAGCACCATTCCTCACTGCTTAGAGAAAAACCTGTCCTGCTTCCTAACACATTAAGAAAAAGTATCAGAAGCAAGCTCATTTCTACATGAGCCACTTGAGCTGCAGCACCATGATGCCCTGATATGAAAAGGCTACATTTGTGCTCTGAAACCACAACATCAGCTAATCAGGTGACTTTCATGGGGTATGACAGGAAATGGTCCCACTTTCTGCTGGCAAGAGTATCCTCTAGAAGAATGCTCCATACTCTTCTGTCCATCTTTTATTCACTGCTTCAGCCCATTTTCATTCTCCATTTAGGTTTTCTGATACTTACACAAGATACCCTCAAACTTAATACTCAGGTGAGTTGCTTTCCCAAAGCCTTTGACTCTGAAGCATAAAGGAAGGGGATCCAGAGTGGTACAATGGCCACATTCCCTCTTAATTTTGAAGTAACTCCCATCTGGAATTCTTGCCACTGCAGAGAAGCAATCCCTGCGGTGAGCAGTTTGCACAGCTCAGTAATTCTGGTGAAGAATACTCTGCCAGAAAGAAAACACCCCGACTCCTTGTGTGACTTGTCTTCCTGAGGCTTTTGTTTCTGGAGCACCCAGTTAAAGAAAAGCCTTAAAAGACTGCAATTTTCAGAAAAAGCTGAGTTTATCAACCAAAAGTCAGTGAAGGCCTCTAGGTGGTAATGTAAGACAAACACAAAACAACTACACCCTTTTGAGGATGGTAAGTTTGCAAAAAAAAAAAGATTTGAGTCTGAGTGCTCTAAACAAAGGCTCTAATCTTAACAATTCTTTGCTGGAGCAGGAA
>NW_009954309.1:1058015-1084255 GCF_000747805.2 Chaetura pelagica
GGTGCAGGAAGAAGGAAGGGAAGAGGGAATGCTGCAAAGGGGCATTAAGCCTGCTATTAACCCAGGCTGCAGGAACACACATTCCTGTCTCATGACAGGATTACAGCTACAAGCCTGAGCAGCTCCATCCCCTCCAGAGAGGGGAAGATATGGAGCCACTTTGTTCTCTGCTGACACTGCAATCCTGTTGTCCATGCCTGTGGTACTGTTCCTGTCAGATTACTGAGGCAGGAGAGCCATCCCTGTGCATTATGCAAAACCACTGGCTCCCAGATGTTTACAGACTAGCTGCTGAAACAGGGATAGCATGATTTTGTAGTAAAAATGTCACACCAGCACTTTCACCCTAACTATGGGTCCTCACAAGGAGTGAATTGACCTACAGCCACACCAGCTTTTGCAGAAACTGCTCTCTCCTCCACTGAACACAAGCACACTCTTCTGCGCCGGTCTGGAGGCAGCAGAAGAGCCAAGAACAGGCAGTCTTTATTGAACAGTACAGTTATTTGGAACAAATTCTTGGCAAAAAAATTACTTTTACATTTTTACTTCCTACAGTGCTTCAAGAATTATGCCTGTTTAACTTGCATGTGCTTATTAAACTGGTAAAGGCATTCTGGTGTGGTTAGTAAAAAACACAGGCAATTGTGTGTTGCGTGGGACACGGTCCAGCTTGCCTAGCTCATCTGAACAGCCTGTTCTGCCCAGTCATAAATGGCATTTGACCTTTATAAAGGAACCAGCTGTATTTTCTGGAAGTAAGGGCAGATTCTCCAAGAAAATACGTTGGCAGAAAGAGTCTGGAAACAAAGGTGGCTTGCGGAGGTGAGAATCACTGCCTGTGTGGGAGAGCTGCCACCACAGGTCTATGTCATCTCCAATTCTGGCTCTGGCATAAAGAGCAGATTTAGTAATTAGTCTCAAGCCCATCCAGGTCTGATAAAGTCCTTGGCATGCACCGATGGTGATTTAATCTCTATTCTTACTGTATCTACTGAAGAACAATGCACTCAAAAACACCATAAATTGTTCCACCCACAACACTTTTATACAACTTACCAGCACTGAGAGATGCTAATATCCTTCTGTCCCTTTCTAGAAGCTGTTTACATCAGCACATAAATCTTGACCCAGTTTGATGTGGCAATCTAGAGATGAACAGTTTGAATTTCAATCTCCTCTCTATGCTGTCTCACCAGAACAATTTCCCATACATCCAGAGCTACTGAAAACCAGCCAGTCTTTAAGTAAATAACATTTTTCTAGCACTACTCTCTTTGCCTCTGGTCTGGAGAGGTCGTATCTCAGTAATGCTTTTGAAACATGTCTTAGCCTTGAGTTCCAGGTTAAGAACCAACTGTGTTTTATCAAAAATGAGAAAACCATCTTCCTGTCAGGAACACAGGAGGAAAATGTCTTCAAAATACCCAGCACCTTTCAGTTCTCTCGTGTCTAGGATGAAACCAGCTACTTCAGTGGGACTACATCAAGTTCAACATGTCTAAAATCGCAGACTAGTACAAGTAGGACCAAAGCATATGAAGAAGTGGAGTGGGGAAGCAGAACAGCAAGCAAACAAAACACCAGATCAGATGACAGTAGGAAAGAGAGTTCAAGTAGGCAAGGCAATATTACATCGGCAGAATCAGCCTTCTAGTGTGTACTCTGTCTCCCTCTGCCTTTCTGCCCTCTTCATTTCTTTTACTTGCTCATCAGATTGAAAACATCCATAGACCTTTAGAACCATAGAATGGTTTGGGTTGGAAGGGACCTTTAAAGGTCATCTAGTTCAATCTGCCTGCAGTAAACAGAGGTATCTTCAACTAGACAAAGTTGCTCAGAGACCCATCCAACCATAATATTGCTCTGGTAGGTGTTTTCCAGGTCCCTCCATGTTCACTCTACTCACAATACCCACCACCCATCCTTTGGAGCTGTGACAGGGATTCCCCATCTGGAATTGCCAAGGTTGTATCCAGTGTGTTTGCAGAGCACTGGCACCTAAACAGCTCTAGCTGAACCCTACACTCATGATCCTGCCATTTAAACTCCTAGGGATGGTGTACTGGTTAAACCTCTCCATCTCCATCCCTCCCCTCCAAAAAAAAAATCAGCTTCCATAGATAGTGCAATCAGAGACTAGAAGAAAGGGGGTGCTACCTGTGCTGTCATTAGACAGCCTCTGTTGCTGTTTTTTCTGTCTCCTTTTGCCTATCAGGAGCCCTTGGGCTCAAGGCTTTGTGCCTTTTGTCCTTGCTTTAACACATTCAACATGTGCATCTGCTTTTAACTGTGCAGGAATTCTATAAAGCATTGTTATCATTGCTCCAAGAGCCGAGAGCTATCAGCACAAATCATACAGATGAACAGAAAGAAGATTTTCAGGATTAATAGGTCTGAAATGTTTCCTACAGATCAGTTTAAAGATGCATTAAGGCAGAGTGTAACACTCATCAAGCCTAAGAATTGCTTTTCTTTCCTTGACTTCTACCCATTGGAGCAAATCATGAGCTGCTAAGTCAGCTTGTTGACCTACTATGGCAGGAATAACTGAAAAACACTAGTAAAAATACATCATAAAAATACATCACAAAAGGTCTGTAATAACATTCTGTCTGTTAACATTACTGGTATTGACAACAGTCATTCTTGAAAGGGTTGCTCAGTATTCTGGGCAGCCAGGAACCACATTCATTTTAGATAATTCTTACTTAAGGCACAAGTACATCTCTACTAATGTGAACTTGGAGATCTATATCCAAGGAACAAAAGTCAGCTCTACTTTCCACAAAACTAAATCAAGAAAGATGACTGCAATAGAGGACGGTGACAAGGAGCCTGCTGTTGGAATACTAGTGTTATAACCAGATGGACTGTGTCTCCACTTTGTTTTGACACAGATCAGGAGAGAATCTAATGTATTTTCAAGTGAAGAGAGGGGTAGTGGATGCCTTGGAGGAGCCACCATGAAGAAGTCAAGACTTCCTTGCCAAGTTGCCAGCGGGGTGGAAGTGGTGTTCCCACCTCCAGGCTCTGGTGAGCATCAGGGAGGTTTGGCTCTCAGCCCCTTCCCAGGAGCTGCAGGGATGCCTGAAGAGGCTGGGGCAAAGCAGCCCCAGGCAAGGCTTTTGGGCTGGTGAAGTCTTGCTGGACTGGAGTCAGGCCTATGGGCTGATTAGTTAAATAAAAGGCAGTTTCTGCAACAAGACCTCTAGACTGGTGGGAAGGTCTGAGTGTGAGACTGTCCCAGCTGAGCACAGGGAGTGACATAAGACTGGCTTGACTAAGATAACCATGTCCCTCCCCAGCCATCAGCAGCTACTCCAAACAGGAGCCACCTCTTAGCAGGTGTCTGCACGTGGGCAGGGACACTGCAGCACTTCATTCTCCCCCTTGTTTCATGGCCAGACTGCACAGTCATGCCTGAGATGGCCAAGCTGTCAATGCTTCATCTCCCCTCAATAACACCACTTATCCTGTGCAGCCGAGTTTACTTTTATGGCATTATGGAATCTCTGGACACCTACAGATATAAATACTGCATTGACTAATGCTTCAGCCAATGTTACATATATATAGTTCAAAGTTAACTGCATGACTGATTCATACTGAAGGAGGATGGCCTATTATCTATCCTGGGAATAAATGTTGGTGCTGGGTAAATACACTTAGCTGTCAAATACAAACTGGATTATGGCTTTATTCTTATATAAATAAAACACCAACTCTCTCCCATAATGGTAAATAGGAACAATATTTAAAGGACCTAAAGTACATGATGAGCAGTCTCAACCATTTTACAAAAGCAAATGTAATAATAGAGGAAGAGAAGGGTCTTATAAAAATATTATAATGAAAATGGCATTCAGAAATCCATTAGCAAGTGACTGTGCTTCAGCACAGCACTGGGAAAATATTTTAAATGTAAGCAAAGATCTTTGCTTTTAAAATACTTAATGAAGATGTAAAGTACTAAAAGCCACAGGGAAGTCTTAAAAAATGAAAACAAGACCATGCAACAAAGCTAACACCTTGGTTCATAATGGATTATAAGTCAATACTGTTCTTGCCTACATTACTGCAGACTGTCATCTGCTATCTGAGTGAATGATACTACAAAACTCACCTACATTTTTTTCCCTGGCCTCCTTATTTCTAGGAAGATTTGCTTCATTTATTGATCTCCCTGATGGGTACCATAGCAATGGATGAAACAGGACCATTTATTTAAACTGCCTTTCATTAAGATAAGCAAAATGCATTCAGGTGAAAACTCAGAACACTAAGAAAAGATAAAATAGGCACTGAAAAAAAAAAAAAGGTAAGGAGAATAGTTGCAGAAGATTGGCTTTTGAAACCTAGCTTAAGGTCTGTACTTTTGGCAGGAAATGCAATGCCATCTGTATAAGCAAAACTCCCAATAGTTTTTAAGGAGAAAGTTAGAATTTATTAGGTGCTGAAGTTCCCAGTTGGGCAAAGGGATCCTCTAGCAACATCTGGAGTTCAGAGCCTCTTAGTGCAGACGGTGAAGACACTGCTACTTAAAGACTTATTCAAAGTGCAAGACAAGCACTCATCTTCTGTAATGTTGTTGTTAGGTATGGCTATAACACGGTGTGTTGTGCAGCCACTGTCTTTGATGCATGCAAGGGCAGATTATAAAGGCAGAAATTCACCTCAAACAACTTATTCAGTAGCACATGGCTTACTCTGCCACATTACAGAAGAGAAAATGCCCTGAAAGTTGCAAATTCATGTAGTTTATTTTTTGCCAAGAAATTTAGTGAGGAGACCCAATCTGATACTTCATATTTGTTAATGCAAACCTCAATTAAATAAGGAATGGTTTCTACCAAGATAGTCAGTATCTGAAAAAAGGGTATTTTTAAGTATCCATCCTTTGCTTTCATATTTGGGTGTCATCTCTAACAAGAACAACTGCAGTGCCTGGGCTAATAATGCTGTGCAGCTCTCCTCAGTAAGTCATCTCCCACTGCTGTGCTTAGACCAGTGCATTTGTGCAGCAGGTCCTGCTTAATCCACATTTCCTAAGCAGGGAGGTGTGCTGAGAAGCAACTGGGAAGATGGGGATGTCCCATGGCCAGACAGCAAGGCACATCCCTCCACACGGGCAGGTGTTTCTGGCATACTGCAAGTTCCAGCTCTCACTGCTGACCTCTACAAGAAACTTAGCTATTTAGGGGGATTCTTGTATCATCATTTACTTACTGATGTCTCAGCTCCCCTACAAGTTGTATTTTTGTTTGCAGGCAGGCTCAGCCTGCAGTGCATTACACTGTTGGACACGTTGAGAAAAGCAGTTGTACAACCAATGCTTGAAAATTAACTGCTTGGCTGGATCGAACTCCAGCACTTTTATAATGGGAAATAAAATCCCTGAAAATAATCAGGTGCAAAAGAGTCCCCAGGGTCTCACCTTTGGCTGTCATTCCATCAGCAGCCCAACATAACCCTGGACTCTGGGGTCGCTGTCTGCTACAAGCAGCATCTGCCCTTGTCTTGCACTTTCTGAGTAGGCATGTGAGTGACACAGCCTTCTCACACCTGCTTTGCAGTGCAGAAAAGGTTAATGTTCAACCCCAGATTGAAATAACCTGGCTTTGAGCTCTCAATTATCTTAGATACAATCAAGAAAACTTTTCTAAGGTGAGAGAAGCTGATTTAAGAGCACACAGCTGCATAAGGGATGAGTGATTCACCTCCCTGTGCCTGATGGAAAAGTCAATGCCTTAAGTGTAACAAAGTTGATGAAGTATGAGATTAAAGAGGTGCATTTGAATAAAAGAGAATGCAGCACACATTCAGGGTTGTGAAACTATTGTGCATACCCTCCATAGCTTAAATGAATAGTGTAACAATATGTAAACATTTATAAATTAACATAATTATTTCATACATGATAGCTATTGTAGAACAGTGTATTGTTGTGGGGTTCTTTTCTGCCAATGCCCAGCAGAAACTGGTTATTTACTGTCTCTTTGTGGAAAAGGGGAGTTGGCAGGAGTCTTACCCTCAAGTCAGTCATAAGACCCCTTTTTAAATGGTATGTAACAGGCCCTCAAATGTGCTACTTTACTTAAACTTTGTGAATGTCAATATGCATGTCTTCAGAGATCTGAATTAGTGAAGTTAGTTTTTAACCTTCAAAGCCTCAGTTTGCCTTTACAATCCAAATTCTCAAGTCAGGATGGAAGGACAACTCCTTTTTCTCATGCACCAAAGCTCTTTATGTACTGCCACCTCCAGTATGATCTTTTGCTGCTTAGGGAACGTGAGCCCACAAAGAACATCCAGGACGTGCCATTCAGCCCCACGCTTAGTCTCACAATATAATCTCATACAGTTATCCAGCTCCCTTTCAGGACCAAGTAGACTACTACTCACACTTAACTCTGAATGCAAGGCTACTCAGACGCTAAACTAGAGGTTAGACCATATCTATTAGTAGCATCAGCCTTACCTTGTAGCTTTTCTCCCTCAGGCGTCTTGTCGGTAAATACTTGTAAAGAGTAATAATTCCCCTTTTTCGTGCTCATTTTGACAGGATGAGCAAGCAAAGCTCTGTTAGTCTCTCAGAACCAAAGGCTCTCCATTTTCCAAACTTCTAGCCCTTAGCCTACTTGTGCCACTCCCCTCCTCCACCACACTGCACAATTAGTTGTTTTCTTAGCAGCCAAACATAAGTGCAACTTTTTCCATTAATTCTACACAGGCATAGTGACTGCCATGGCTAGTAAACTTTGAGCAGGAGGTGCTCAAATCTTGATTTAGGAGTTCCAAGAAAGGCACTGCCTGCTTAGGACCTCTTCTCAAATGAGACAGTCCCTCCAGTTCTCCAAAGCCAGGACCAAGGGAAAGCCCACGATTTAAGGAATCCTTTCCAGTGCTCACTCTGCAGGTACCCTGCAGTTTACTTCTACAAAGATTCACAGAAGTCAATAGCAGAAAGATGGCCCTGTTTCCAAACTACCACCCAGCCCATGTTGTGTGTCACGCCAAAGACAGTGCCTGTATAGCGGGACAAAGACTTGCCACCCCCCAGATGGGGCAGAAATGTTAAGAAAATCAACCCACCAAGAGTGAAATTACTTGTGCAGACTAATACAGTTGGTACAGATGTACACAGTGTGGGCACATACACCATCTGGTTTTCTCTGCTGCATGAGATGGTTTAAGTTACACCTTCCAAACCTCAGGCCTGATCCTCCTTCCTTCTTTGAACAACCCATGTCCTTTTTACTCTAATTTGCAAGGCTCCTGCTGCTCTTGGATGGTGGCAGAAAGGATCCACTGTTCCAAAGCATCTTTATTTGTACCATTTACTGTGTTTCCCATCAAGCTGCCTATTCTTGTGGGTACTGGTAGAGTCAGAGCCATATCTGTTCTCCCTCCACAGTACCAGGGAATTAGGATTTCTAAGGAAGATTTGGGGCCAAAAGACTTTTAGCTGCACTGTTATCAGTGGAGCTATTCTGGCTGGTAGCTGCTGAAGCTCAGGTCTGATCGTACTAGGTCAGCAAGGATTTTGCTGTTGCACCCTCAATGGACCCTTTCTATTCTTATTATTTTTTTCTGCGAGAAAATGAAGCTCTGAAACTGCTCCAATATTGTTGGACTTGTCTCATCATATGTAATTTTGAAGCATTTCTTCCAGGCACACTACAATTTTTGCCATTTAGTGATTACCTTTAAATTCTGCGAAGCCTTTTCTCACGTGCCCTTGTGCAGCGCTTTGGGAGACTGTGGGATGTGAAAGGCACTGTTACACATTGAACTGATTATTGTTGTTTTGTTGCTGTTAGCACAGACAAGAAACCCTCCTGGCAGGGAAACAACTTCTTTGCTAATAAGTATTCATAATTTGTATCTCGGCAAAAGATGTAAACATATATTATCGTTAAATAGGCTGTAATTTTAATTGCCTATAAATGTTATTAATTCTGATTGTGATTATTCAATAGGTAATAAAGATAAAGGCTGTCAAAATTAATTAAGTACATATTCATTAAATTCAAGGTAGCTTCAGTTTCTTTATTGCACAAATACAATTAACACTTAATCTGAATCTCAGTAAGTTACATAATCATGTGACTCAAAATAAAGGGAGGATACAACCTTGGCCTTTTACTTTTTACATGGGAAAACATTAATGATGCTGACATTGGAGACAATTAGACAGTGTCGGCCGATTGTTTTTAGTCAGCTTTCTCTCACATCTGTGGTGTCTACAAGCAAGAAGGGCCATTGTTTCTGCAGGCCTCCGTCGCGCTTTGGCTCTTTGTGCGAACCGTCAATCTCTTGCTGAATATCAAAGCTGTGAGGAAATTAGAACAGACCAGCTCTACTGCACCACACTAAAGCTTAGCAGGGTGCATCCACTATGCTACTAATTAGGCAGTGGCCAACAAAATAACCTGTCAATGTGTGCTTGCCATTTCCCACACACCTGCATTTCGTACACTAATAAGCGTAGAGCCAGGGAGAGAAAGGGATAACTGCTGAAGTGTGAAAAATGAACAAAATATAACAATGTTTCTCTCCCCACCTATACTACTGCCAATTACCATTTAACATTAGGTAGAATCAACATGTCGGAAGAAATACAATACAGTATGTGAAACTAAAGAGGGGGTAGGAAGGGGCAAAGCCACACATAGCGAGTGTATTAATGTTTGCGGCAGAACGTCGCGCTAAGTGGAATCTCTCCTTATTTGTGTAAACCAGGAGGTTGAAAATGATCATGATTAGGGTTTTTCTATTCAAGTCAACCCAGAGAGAAATCCATATTGTAGTAGCTTACCAAAAATACATGAATAAACACTGTAGCAAATGCCATCCGGTTCTCTTCCACATCCTTCATATGTACCAGTGCAGCTAAACCAACACAGACTGACCAAACTCCTGCTCTCCCTCTTACTTCCTTTCAATCAGTCACTTCAAAACTCTTGCAAACTTCTGTGCACCATCCTTACACCTTATAATTCCTTCATTTAAAACCCTATCAATCAGGACATCAGTACCACCTTGCCTGATGGACTTACAGCATTTGTTATTTCCTAACATGAATATTTTCCCTATCAAACACGTGGTTAGAAACCATCTAAAAATCACTTTTCAGTTCGAGTGACACAAATATACAAAACTGCCCTGTTATTACTATTATGAAAGGGGAAGGAGGAATGCTTATGCAATGATTACAAATATTGTGTTTGAAAACAGATCATCCTCAAAATACAGAAATCAGTTTCATTACAATCCTTATAACATAGTGTGGCTGCAAATTCACACAACTCCCACTTACAAGCTTTTGTAAATTGCTAGGTTTAGTGCAATAGTAATTCGCACACCATATATTTCTTTCCTTTTCCCTTTCCTTTTAATGCCTGATCAGATTGCAAGAGTGATGATTTAGAAGTGATATGTGCTGAAAACAAAGCAGAGCAGAAGTAAAGATATTAAGTCAGGTGCAAAATACCCAAAGCCAAGTTGCTAAGGCCATTACCTCTGCTGAGGATCTGGCTCAGCTGAATTCAACACTTCAGATCTGGAGCTCTTTATTTTTTGCCCGTATGAAACCCAGTGATTCCCTTGTAGGACTCCCTCCTCCTCCATCCTTATGTATATACTTGAATTCTCTCTTATTTCTTTAGTATGTGCTTGAGCTTTCGTGGATCAGGTAGATGAGTGGCGGAATTCCCTTCAAAAAGAGATTTATGGACATATATCACTCCTGAGCAGCCGTCCTACTGGGTGTCTTTAATGTATAGCAGAATTTAAAACAAGAAATGAAAACCAGAAGGCTTGTGGTTGAAGCTGTTTTCCTCTACAAGAAAAATCTCTTCATCTCAATATGTCGGAGAAATGACTATATTGTTACGCTATCCTTGATGGAAATCATACAAGAAAGGCCAATATTCAAATGGTATTTGTTAGATACTTTTGAACACCACTCTGCCTTTCATTAGACTTTATCCAGGAGCAGCATTTTCAATTATAAATAAAAACTTTCTCCGCCTCTTCCCACTTGAGCTCAAGTACAGAAGGCCCCTATTTAAAATGCAGCTCCCGAGCAGGCCACCAGGCCGCCTGTTCAGCTGCCAGTGGCTTTTGTGTACAAAGATGTTAATTGGTCCTAATCCCCTCCTAGAAGCTGTTTTGGTAGCCTGACCTGGCACCCCAAAGGACACCTTGGTGTGAAAAACTAAAGGGCCCATTGAAAAGAGAGTGAAAAGCAGCACTGAGCATTCCAACACATTTTAATTTCAGGAATTAAAAAAAAAAAAAGAAGGGAGGGTGTAACCAGAGGGGTTAGGGTGGAGGGGGGGATGGCACACATCATCTTGCTGATTCTGAATTGGTTGTACAAAGCTTTAGGAACCATGAAGTAAGCTCTACAAACACCCTTTACACACACACACTCCCCCCCCTCCAAAAAAAAAAAAGCCAAGGGCTGCTTATATTTCAGTTTCAGATTAGGATTCCTCTTCCATTTTGTTATTTCTAATGCAGAAATTGTGCTTTGGAGACTAGAGGTGGTTGAGGGAGAAACCCAAACGCAACCCAAGGGCTTGACATCCTTCCTCCTGTCCTTCTTGGGAGGAGGTGGGTCAGTCCAGGCCAAAGTCCTTATCCCTGCGTATTCTGCTGGTCCGTTATGTGTCACAAATAAATATCTAAGATCTGAAGTAGAGATGACATTTTTATTAGGCACTTCCAGAGCAGCTGGTGGGGAGGAAAAAAAAGGGAATGGAAAAGGGGGGGAAAAACAGCTATTATGGCAAACTTATAATCAAATGTGCACAAGAAATGTTAGATATAAACACTCCCCCTTAGGAAGTTGTAAAATGCTATCTGTTCAGCATGCCATTGTACAAAGTGTACATTTACAGCTTGGGTGGTAAATTATGCTAATAGAATGCACAAACCTCAACCGTGAGGTTTTGAATTTTTTGACACAGTTCACAGATCAACTTCATAGGTCAAAGGAGTTTGCCTCCCACAGCCTGATAAAGTAGAAAGATATAAAGTGTGTGTGTACTATTATAATCTTGCTGAATGCAAGTTTTTAGTGAGAATACATTTGGTATATTTTCATTCCTGCATTTGCTCATAATGAATATTTTTCATTAGACCCTGCTCTAGGCAAGGGCAAAACACTTAAAAGACTCTTTCATGCGAGTGTTTCAAGGTGTCGAATGTAAAAACACAGTAATAAAAGCTTACATAGCACATCAATTTACACAGAAATGAAACTCCAGTAGCAATTCTTTCACCAGAGAACAACTACTCAGATGTACTTTTCTGTGAATGTTTGCAATAATAATAATAAAAGAAGATAAAGCATATAAAATATTAGATTCCTTAACTAGCAGAGACTTGTTGCTCAAAGAACAAGGACCCATCGTTAGAGATGGAAGGTAAGAAAAAGACAAGACACTTGCACAATTATTGTCAAACAAACCAACCAACCCTCTGAATACAAAATGTCAAAGAAATGCAGAGTATCCATTTGGAGACAGCAGCAAAAAGTGCTGCAATCTCCTATCAATCTCCTAAAGCACTTTTGGTGATGAAAGGGTTGCAAATGAGAATGTCAGTATTTTCCTTACTCATATTTAAAATATGAGGTGTGTTGTTGTTTTTTAATGTCAAAAAAGAAAGGTTAGCTATTAGAAGCTGATCTTGTTCCGTTATATCAAGGTGTGTTTTTGATATGAATGACTGATTCACTGATCTCATCGTGATAAAAGTAACTCTTTCTCTGGCTTGGCACTTTCTGGGTCAGCTGCTTAAAAATGTTAAGGCAAAGTGTATCTCAGAAACAAAGCAGGACCACAAAAGCACCTTAAGCAACGGATGGAGAAGCAGATGATCAAACTGGAAAAAAATTCCCGTGGAAGGTGAAAAATTAATTGAACAGAAATATCAAAATTTCAATGCATAGGTAAGAAGGCTAATAACCTTCCTTTTCCCATAATATAGTTGTAATTTTAAAGCATACAGATGGATTTTAATGATTTTGGATATTTCATAGGTTTATTTGTGTCTCAATGTACTTCTTAGCAAGACAAGCAGAGGCAAGAAGAAGGAATTCAAGGTGACTTAGGGACCCAGGGTTTGGGTAAGTGGTAGGGGGCTTCCATGTGCCCCCCATGATGTGCTGGAGGACTTGCTCAGCAAGGGCTGGAGAAGGTGGCATATTTGAGGAGTTTCAACCAAATAAAAACCCAAAAATGTCTCTGATTTGTCTGCAGGTGAATCATGCTCTGTCTCCCGAACTGAACTGATTATCCACGTGAGTAAGGTGAGCAGGACTTGTCCCAGGGTCATCCACGTACAGTGCTCGTTATAAAACAGGCCTGAAGCCACAGAAGGTGAGGCAGCAGAAGAGACTGAATGAACCAACCCAAGAAATCCTGCTACAAATCCCCTGTGTCTCACCCAAACTCTACCAGCTTCTCTGGAGCTGCCTGGGATCGGAGCAGAAAACAAAGTTTACCTCATTGCAAGGGCTTTGCGTGAGAACCACAGCAGATCACTAGGAAAAGAAAAAATTGTGTTTATTTTCAAGATGAGCAAAAAGTAACTGCTCTAGAGCACCAAATCATTCTCGTTTTCTACTGGATTGCTCAGAGAAAGAGCTTTCAGCTGAAGCCATGGTTATAAGCTGCTGTTGGTGTGTGAATCTGTGCTTTCCACACCATGTTACAGCACTAAACAAAAACAACAAGTGAAAAACAACAGAGGGAGAAATAGCCTCTGAAAACCACTCCAGCCTCTTTGGGAGGTGAGTGTACAGTGAATATGTCAAACTTTTTTTTTCTCCCCATTCCAATCATTTCCCTCCACTCCCCCTCACATTTACAGCTCTAGTGGTATTTCAATCCAGCTAATGTATGTGTGTTGTAAATGTCACAGGGGTTAATCTCTACCAGCTTTTAAGAAAATAAATCAGCATTTTGGCTGATTTGGTACTTTAAAAAAGTTTCCACCCACTCTTCCTTTCTTCTCTTGACATGGCAGGAGGGGTATTAAACTCTGGGTGAGTCTATAAGAAACTGTTGGTTATTTTCTGTTATCCCTGCCAGGTGGCAAAGAACCACAAGGGTATACAACTCCTTTTTGCAGATTAGTAAAATAGAAAGATTCCTAAATGAGGGCCTGATCCTGCTGGATATTGTCTGTCCACCTTGTTTTCTGAAAAACAAACAAACAAACAAGATTTATTAAAAAAAAAAAAAAAGACTAAGTGAAGAATTTCAATGAAAAAGGAAAAAAAAGGAGGCAGAGCCTGCAGTTGGATGCCTCACCCCTGTTGTTGCCCCCATGAAACTTGGAGCTGCATGCTCCATAGCCTCTGGGGATCTCTAACGTGGTATTTTTTGTGTTTCAAGTTACTTTTGTGGCTTTTCAGGGACATGGGTGAAAACCTCAGCCACACTCACACCTGCTGGAAGCAGCTCTGGCAGGGCGCTGCTGGCTCTAAGTGTAGCTATGGCAGCAGCACTGGCTGAAAGCAGGGGGGGAATAGAGTTGCAGAGAGCAGCACATTTCCAAGGGGCAAAAAATGTCCTCAGTCCCTTTTTTTTTGGTGTCTATCAGCAACAGGCAAAACCAGGGGGCTGGGAAGGGGGGGTGGTTGTGTGTGCAGTGTCAGCTGCTGCTGCGGAGGGAAGAAAGACCCACCGGGAGCAGCAGCCCCAGAGGCAGCAAGTGCAGCTCTTCAAGGGTCCCCTTCCATCCTGGGGCAGGGATGCAGGGACCCCCCTCATGCCCCATCCCATGTGAGGAGCCAGGGGGCAGCTCTGGAGAGCAACGACAGGGACTGAAACAGAGTCAAGAAAGCTGCAAAACTCACCTGATGTTTTCAGAAGGAGGCAGAATATTGCTCCCATCTTTTTATGGACAGAAATGCCTAGAATGACCAAACAGGTAAATAATACAGGTCTTCTCTGCACACCCCAACTATATCAATGAGATAGACTTGCCATCATCCCACTCTGAAAGGAAAATATTAGTATCTGCATTTTAGAAAGGGGGGTGGAGCGGTGTAAT
This sequence comes from Chaetura pelagica, assembly GCF_000747805.2. Taxonomy (NCBI): domain Eukaryota; kingdom Metazoa; phylum Chordata; class Aves; order Apodiformes; family Apodidae; genus Chaetura; species Chaetura pelagica. The sequence continues at coordinate 1,072,092 of NW_009954309.1, forward strand.
GAAAACCTGGCACATGACTTTCAGACATAATCTGTTGCAGAATCAGGAACAGCACATAGACATAACACTTTAAACTTGAAGGTCTGACACTATGTGCAGTGTGCCCTTGGAAACCTGCTGGCATTGAGCCCAGGGCTAAGAAACCCCATTAAAGGAGATGCTTCAGAACTCCAGAGTGTTTCAGCTCTCACATGGGGTACCCTGTCCCCCAGCTCTGACTCAGACGATGACAGTGATTTCTGTGAATCAATTCATTCCTTCTCCACAACCTCCATTCTCTTCACTTCTCTTAGCTTTTTTTGCTTTTTTTTTTTTTTTTTTTTTCTGCAAAGGTTTGGCAGCATCAGAATGTGTAGTTTACCTAAACCAGATTAAGAATAAAGCGCCAGGCCCCCACTTGTTCTCTCTAAATAACCTACATGCCCAGAAAAGAGTGAAAACCCAATGAATACACTAAGGAAAATGAATCTACATCTGTCCCCAAAAGCACAGCAAAGGTAGCGGATGTAGATTGGCTTCCTGTATTTGCATTTCCTTCACACAATGAGTGGATCTAGTTACATTTGTTTCACCTTTCAGCTATTTCTCCAATTTTCCTTTCTGAATGGAGGAATTTATCCCTTTTTTTCCTCCCAGAGTCAATGCTGGGGAGGGAAGCAAAGAAGTTATCAAAGGGGGAAGGGTGGGGAGAACAGCCTAGCCAGAGCTAAGGCTGTAATTACTTTAGAAACATAAAGGTCTATTCTCTCATTGCTGAAAAAGGGGAATTACACACATAACTTCCATTAGCATTAATGGGACTCACCTACATAAATCCCTGGTACATCAATGGGAGAATAGATCCTCTGTAACTATAGGTACTGTTTACTCAAAGGAAGTGTGTACCAAAGCATACTGCCTAAATCAGGATAGAGTGGGTGAAAGCTCTACCTTACTCATTTCATTGTCATTTGCTCTTGAAGAGCAATTATGAAGAAATTATTAGGTAGTGGCGTCTTAATATCATGCTCTCCTGCCTTTTTACTTCTTGTCTGACAGAGGCAAAAGCTGACAGAATGTAAAATATTTTCATAATGGATTTTTTCCTAGTTGTTTTTCTGGTACTCCTCTGGGTTAGTTTTCTGCAAACAGAGACAGACATCATTTGTGTTTATCCCCCTCTGCTCTTACCCTGTGTGTGATTATTAAGGCCGGGCAGATTTATAGGAATTAAAGTATTCAAGGACTTTCACTCTTTTTCTTTTCATTGATATACGAGAGAAATAATTTGTGCCTTTATTAATTTTTTTCCCCCAAATTGCTCTGCTATTCAGGAAAGTTAGGTGAATGTCTTGCATGACTATCATTCCAGAGACTGCACGTAGCAAGGGTTTTAGTGTTCACTCTTACACACATGGTGCAACAACATCATATTGGGTTAGTGGAACCAGAAAGCAGAAAACTGGGAGCACCACCTACCCGCAATGCTTTGGATTGCTCCAGATTTTTGGAGTGGTAGGACAAGAATAAAGACTATTTCAAGCAATTCAGGAACCACAAATCACTGTCTGAAACTTGATGGCTATAAAAGTTAAGCTGTAGTCATTTCATAGGCTTATCTTGGCAGGCTGCCTGAATGCACTGCCAGCACCAGCACGTGGCAGGGGGTTAAATGCAGAGCCCAGGCAGCTGTCTTGCTACTGAACAGAACATCCCATTCCCTATATTCCTAAAATATAGGTCCCAAAGCACTGAGTGATTAGTCTTTATTTGAATCTCTCAGAAGCTGGTTTTGTTGTGGGTTGTTTTTTGTTTTCCTTTCAGGGACTGTAAAATTCATCCACAGAAGAGTGTTCCTCTTTGGAGCAGGCAGGTATCACCCTCACCCATGAATTCTCTGGTGAAGGGGAAATACCAGGCAGTGCTTGCAGAGCAGGATTCCAGACATGTCCCACCAGCAAGCTGCCTGCTTTGCTCCACAGCTCCCCTTCCTCACCTGCTCTTCCCTTGTGGGTTTGGGAGGGAATGCTTTTACCTGCTGTCTCAGTGAGACTCTCTCTCTGTAAGGGACTCTTTAACCAGATTATGGTGCTATGCATTCCATCCATTGCCATCACAAAATCTAAAATTAAAGCAAAATGTTACGTGGGAGAAGTTAAGTGAGAAAAATGTAGATGATTCTTCATCAGAACCACCAATCTGAAGCCTGAAAGCCCTGCAGCGAAGTCATTTGCTCTAGCAGCTATTAGTTGCTATTGCTAAATACAAGGACAAAAGGAGGAGGAACAGAAAATAAAATCCAGACCCATTCAGGTCTGATACACATGCCAGGGACTAGACAAGATAGAAAGACTGCATTTATAAAACAACACAGCTAATGTGAGTGGCATGAGTCAGCTCAATATATCATATTTGGAGAGGGAAATCATTTGTGATGGTCTTGCAGCTCTTCCAGACATCTGCAGAGATCATATCAAATCTATTTAAAATGTGAAATCTCTGGTTCTGTAAGTCAAAGTCAATTGTGTCTATGACTTTGATGAGGGCAGGGTTTTGTGCACAGTAGAGACAGAGGATGCAGGCATGGAAGTTCTCACTGTTGACTTGTTTGGTTCCTTGGAGCTGCTCCTTCGATGACTCTCCATTTAAACAGACACATCACTCTGGCCATGAGGGCAGGCCAGGTTTTGCAGTCCTTATTTCTCTAAAATTATGCTTGAGCCTATATTAGTTTTGCCTGAGTAAGGACTGCAGATGTGACCCTGCATGTGCAGATGGGGTATAACTCTAGAAATATGGTGAAAACCGGGGGGAGATTTTAAAAACAATAAGCTATTTTAGTTAGAAATAAGTGTCCCATAAAGCTCTTACAATTTACCTGCTCAGCACAGCATGCAGCCAGCTGAAACATAATATATTGACTTTTCTTAGAAAGATTAACGTCCCTTTTGTACTTAGCTGCCTGTATTTATCCTCAACTTCTGCCTCACCTGGAAGCTCCTCACAGGAGCACATGTAGCCAGATTGTATAAATGTGTCATGATCAGGCAGGATGATACACTAGGTATTCTGTTTTCTTCTTTTCATGTCTAAAGCTTAGAAGACTCCTGTATCATCCAAGCCAGATCACAGGCCTTGGATGTAAAGTAAACTAAGGTAAATAGAAAACAGTGCTTCAGGTAGTTGAGTATCATATAAATGTATTTGCTCACAAAAAGCAGTTAACCAACCTCCTCACCTCCTCAAAACAACCCCTCAGGATTCACAAGTTGGTCCACTAAGGGTGTAATCCTTTCAGAGTGTGCCAGATTCAGGAAAACTCCCAGGAACAGGTAATTCAGGTTGGCTTTGTTGGTAGGCAACATCTGGGCACATCTGTCATAGATACTTATCTCAAAGAGTTTTTATACATATGTAGATATAACTAGCCAAGGCTGGGCTGCTACATGGACCCACCTATGGAAAAACCTGTCTGTGAGAAGGAATGGACTGGTGACTAGGTGATGCTCACAGGGTAGCTCTGAGGGGACAGGGGGTCTTAGTGTCATAACACTATAGAGCTGAATACCTACTTTACCTGACATCCAGGTTCAGCACTGCAGGCACAAACACACCTCTAAGCTACCAGGACTCCCAGATGGAATTTAATATTCAACAGGCCTAATGTTATCAATGAAAGGCAGTTAAGATACTGAGAAATTAACTTCCACAGTGCTATTTACTCTGTAATTTCCTGCTGGTGTGACAATCTTCTATAAAACATTTTCTGACACGAAGGTGAAGGATGGCAGGACTGTGAGGAACAAGGGGATCTTTGGGACTGCACTCCATGAGATCACCACAGATACAACACCCTCAGGCAGGAGTGAGGAACCAAGAGCCCAGCAGTGTCTGCAGTGCTTCAAACCCTGGGTTACTGAGGCTTCTGTGCCTTGGGTTTTGGGACTGACTAATTCATTACATCCCCCTTCTATGCTTAATTTTGTCAAGGAGTTGCCTCATCTTAGAGCTATGTTCTGCAGAAACTGTCCTGTCGAGCTGTGAGATATAGACACTCTCTACAGTAAATATAAACACTTTAAAGGCCTCTTAAAAATACATGCAATTACTTGAGTTGTCCAAAAGAAAGTAATATAACTAGTGAATTTCTGACTTAAATAGTAATTTTAAAGAAGGGGGATTTAGACCATGTGACTTACTTTCCTTTAACATAAATCCTATTGACAGAAATAAACCACAGATGCAACTGCTAATAAATCTCCTCCACTGGGAATGGCTCCTGCCACCAGACTTCTCACTGTTGCCAGCCTGGGGCTTTTGATTCCTCCTTCAAAATGCATGTTTGTGCCCTGTGCCCACTACTAACATTTCTTTACATTTCTTCCAAGAGAGCAGAACCACCTCAATTTGGGGGTTTGACTTGTACAGACAAAGAAAAGCTGCCTCACTTCAGCAATATTCTGCAGTCAACAAAGACTGTGATGCCAGTTGCTGGTCTCAGCCATAATTATTGAACCATTTTTTCCTTTAGAAACACACAATTATCAAATTCATTGTAGACCTACCATATGTACTAACTTAATTTTAGCTGTATAATCTCATAATGGACACCAGTGAATAGAGGATTAGTCAAAACCTATTAATAAAGAAGAGATATAACAGGCCCTTGGATATTTTCTTTCAAAAGGCACAGTAAGCTTCAAGTTCTGCTTCCAGAGCCAAGCCTAAGTACCCAGCCTGCATAGTGGGCATCACAGTAGGGGCAAGAGGGAGAAATCATTCACTTCAAATTGTGGATTAGAAGCGACTCTACCTTGCAGGTCTGACTGTAGGTTTCATTTTGCAGCAACAGCCTTTTCTTGCCATCTTCCTCCTTTGCAGGCCCTGAGATCCCCTTAGGCGTGATGTCTGTATTATCCCAGGTCTACAAAAGTGCCTGTTTACTTTTGCATGGAAATGGGGCTCTGTAAAGATTGTGATGATTTGGGGCTTAGCTGAAGCTAGTACAGCAAGCCACCAGCAGGGTCACCTCCATCCTGGTCATCAGCTCTGTATTTGCATTGCTAGTTGCAGCAGAGGTAGGATACCCAAGGGTGCAAAAGATGCAAAAGTGATCCATTCTAAGGTGGAGCAGGCAGAGAAAAGGATACTTCTTTTCATCTATGTGTGAACACACATCTCTGTGTTTAAACCTTAGGAGGAATAAAAGCTTCAGGGGGTTCACATGGTGACTGCTTCCTGATTGCCTGATTCAATGCACTTGAAGTTGATAGAAACTTTCTCCTGCCAACAGTGGAGGCTGGGTAGAAGTTTAGGTCATCTGGCTTTAAAAATGTATTTCAACACACATTGGAAAATTGTTTGGAAAACATGGACTAAGAGCAGAGAATTAGCTAGAAAGGGAGGTTAGCTGAACATCATATCTGTGCCACCAGGAGTAATTTAGCTGCCTGGCCTTGAGAAGGTAGCTAAGAGCAGAGTGACACATCCTAAGAACTATCTAGTACCTTTTTCTAACCATATTGCTTTCAAAAAAAAAGAAAACCAACCCCAAAACTAGTTTAAGCAGTTTTCATTCACCTTCCTTCCCACCATTGAATTACATCCTCAGAATCCCTCATGCTCCCCCTGCCTGTAAAGCCATTCCAAACATAGACCAGGGTATTATTTGGGAAAGTCATTGCTGAAGAACCTGTCTGAAAGTTCCTCCCAGCCTCGAAAGGACAGACCAGCACCTGCAGCAGGTAAACCCTAACCTGCATTCCACAGTGCAGGGAGGTCCTGCCATGCAACTCAGGCCCCAGCTGGCACAGAGGCATCCATGGCAACCCCTTCCCCGCACATCCACACAGAAGCAGGGACAAGATGTTGATGAAGGGACAACGATGTGGCTCCTCCAACAATCTGTGCCGTTTGTTTCACAAGACATTTGGTAGATCACTGGTGAACTCCTTTGCTGCCTAGTGAGCAGGCTATCCCAAGGCTGTTCCTGCAGGGTTTGTGATTCCCTTCTCAGAGCCCAGAGGGGTAACAGACAGTGTAACAAAAAAAGCCCAAACAACACCAACAAAAAATACTCCGACAAAAACCTCCAAACCATCAGCTGGATGGCACATTGGCCTACAAGGGTAGTTCTACTCATATATTATCTGTGACTTTCTTAGCTGAGAAAATGCAAGGCCATTTTCTGGGACATCCAAATCCTATCTTTAGCACCATTTTCAATTTCAAAGTTATGCTGAAGAATCACTATCCTGAAAGAAACATGGGCACACCAAGATTATGCCAAGTTAGATGGGGCTCTGAGCAACCTGGTCTGGTGCAAGGCGTCCCTGCCAATGCAGGGGGCTTAGATCTAGGTGATCTTTAAGGTTCCTTCCAAACCTTTCTATAATTCTATGATTCTATAATGATTATTATTGCTTTTGTGATACAATAGGCCATAGCCAGACAGGAGGCAGGAGCCTTAAAAACACCCTCCAAAAGGTCAGAGCAGATGGGGTGTGCTGGTTCCTGGGGTCCAGTGGTAGCTTCTGCATTGTGGCTGAGGCAGCACAGGGAAGTGTTGCCTGGACCACAGCAGTACTTAAGAACTGCTGGCAGAGCTGAAGGCCAATAGCTGTCACTTCATTCTGCCCACTTAACTCCTATTAGTATTAATAGAGCTGCACATAAACAGTGAGAGCAGATCATGGCCTGCAGCTATTTATACATTTCTGTCTCATGTTTTGTATTTTATGGCATTGTTCAGTAGTGTCACCCATAAGCTTCCAGTCATTGTGCTTCTATTTTGACAGATATAGGAGTGTGCATGGGAAATGTATAAAGGCAAAAGGAGGCAAACATTTTGAAAGGAACTGTGTTCTTCAGTAAGGGAAGGAAATTTTCTTAAGTAAATGCTCCTGCTGCACAACCCCCCTTCCTCCCAGCCTTGGTGTGGCCCTGAGAGCTGCTTTTTGTAGGCTGCTGGTGCCCTCACCATCTTGTGCAGAACTTGTTTATTTGTGTTGCAGTGGCACTTAGAGCTTCCCCAGGAGTGAGGTCCATTGTGTTTTGTGCTGGGCACACATCTGAATTGGAAGGAGCACGGCTTTCTGTGTGAGTGCTCTAGAGAGAGAATAGATCATTAAGGTCACTTGTTTTCCTTACAGAGGCCAAGACAGGATTGATTCCTACATTATATTCTATCTGTGCATGTATTTTCCCTTCCCAGTTTCAAATAGCCAAGGTGCCAAGATATTATTCACTTCCCTTAGGAGAGTCTTCTGTTACCCAGATGTCTTGTTCAGACAAAGTTACACTTGAATTTTTAAGCCCACATTTAAAAAAATTCATTCTATTATTTCCAGATGGGGAACATTCATGCAGAGAAGGAAGCTTGTCACAGAGGGAAAGGGGAAGGAAACCTCAGTCCCTGCCAAAGCAAAGAAAGGATTGGAGGAGGCAGCCTGAGTCAACCATAAGAAGGGTCCCACCAGCTCTTTCTGCCTCCACCCACTTCTAGACACTCCTGGCCATGTTTGAGACAGCACCATTGAATCCATTCAGCACTACAGCATTGTTTCTATTCAGAGAAATGCACTTCAACAGGGCAACCACCCTTAAAAACAGCCCCATTGTTTCTCCTAAAAGCCTCATTGAAATCTGCGTATGTAACTAGCTGCTGTTTTGTGAGTTAGCTATACTTGGGCCTTTCTGATTTGGAAGTGAATGCTCCTTGGAGGGTTATTTTACTTGAAATACAGCTTCTTGACAAAATGTTCCTACTTTCTTCAACAATATCATCGTGGAGATTCCTTGCTTTTGAAAGATGATCAATATTGCTTTGTGAGCTGGGATCTGATAGGAATTTGTGTTGTTAAGGGCACCAGAGCAGTGGTTTAAGGAATCACACAGTTCTGTGTCTGTTTGCATTTTTACTGGGAAGCAGTTTTACCTGGCTTGCCCACCAGAGAGAGCACAATCACCCACACAAGCACACATACACACACTCACCTCAAAATGCTCCTCTTGCCAGCTGTCAATAAAACAGTAAAGGCAATTGGACTAGAAAGAGTTCCTTCTCATGGATAAGGAGGAGTTTACATGGTACTGGTTTTTGCTATCAAGGCATCTTGCAGTAGCAGACTTGTTGGAAGTCTTAACAAAGCAAGGACAAACTGTGAGTGCTGGCAGAGCCAGCAACCAGACCCAGGGACACCCGTTCCACCAGGTGATGGTGCAAAGCAGGGCAGGATGAAAAGGCATGATAGACCTGTGAGGAACAGGTCATATCTGGGTTTGCCAAAGTTCTACTTTGTTTCATTAATTATACCTAGAAATCCTTCAAACTATAAAAAGGCATAATCAGATGTTGTCAACGAAACTCAGCAAATGCACCTGATGTCTAAAGCATCTACCACCTCTCTGGGCAACCTGTACCAGTGTTTCACTAGCCTCACTGTAAAACATTTCTTCCTTGTATTTAGTCTGAATCTCCCTTCTTTTAGTTTAAAACCCTTTGTCCTGTTGCGCTGGTGCTATTAAGAAGCCTGTCCCTGTCTTTCTTAAATGCCCCCTGTAAGTCCAGTCACATCTGCTGCCCCACTTCATTTGGCTTCTGGCTGTATGAGGATTTTTCTGCAGTTATTTGTAGCACTGAGGTCTGTGCTCAACCTGGCTTCCCAGGTGAGTTAGGAAAGGCACATTCATCCTTCAGTGAGAGAAAAAAAATTCCATCTCCACTTTCAAATGAGGGGTTAAACAAACCTGTGGCAAATTTGACTGCTTCACAGAATGTGGTAATGGAGTTGATGCCATGTGGATGGCAGAAAGTGTACACGATATTGGCCAGTTGTTTGATACTGCCACTCTAAAGGCCCCAAGAATTAGACCAATTTCACACTAGAAGAGGTGCCTGTTTCTCACATTTTCTTTCACAGTTGGAGTCCTGGTCACTTGTTGATCTTCTGTCCTCATAAAATCTTTCCAGTTCATTTAAAAGTTGGCTCTCTTGTGCATTTCTTAAATTCTTTTTCAAGCTCAAGGTTTGAAATACTCCCTTGCTTCTGAGACTGAAAGGGCAAAACTGGAAACTGAGCACCTTGACCCCAAGGGCCTTATGCTGCCAAATACAGTCAGCAAGAATCTGTGGTAAATGGGGCTATGGGATCATGCTCCAGTATTAAGTACTTGCTAAATGGTAATTTGTACTTGAAGGCTTCAAAATCCTAGGCTTTCCCTTCAGCTTTCTCCAATGCTTCTCTACAGTACAGGCTAGATGTTCTCTGTAGAGAGATTTCCAAACTTCTCTTTATAAAATTTTACTCTCCTCATGAAAAATGGCTGGCCATATGGTGCTGGTAAGTTGCTTCCTTCCAGTTAGGGATACCTGTTCCTTCTACATCACTTTAGAAAATACTACAGTTGACTCTTTTTAATATGTTTGTTTGCAGGATAAGCCATGAAAAAATGGTGCTGCCTGTGCTATTCCCTTTTTCCCTCTCTCAAAGCAAACTGTACACAAACATGCACAGAGCTGAGTACTTATTACATAGCAACATAGACCAAGGAGTATTACATTAACTAGTGATCATCTAGTAACCATTCTGGTTTAAACAGTGTCCAGTGTTTCAGCTTACTATTAATTAGTCAGTTGTAAAATACTTTGCTCCAGAAGCAACATTACTTCTACATCTTTTAAAGTTATAGTTTGTGTATGAACTAAAGCACAACACCTCAAGTGAATCCTGTGGAGTTATGGGGCTGAAATAATGCTGAATACAAAGGAAAATTGGTTCATACTTAATACACAGTCCTAGCTAGAGAAAGAGGTGAGTTCAAGTCCCACACTCTGGTGGTGCATAACTCATCAGTCTAGAAATGCACTTTTGGAGCTCACCAGCAGATTAACTCTTATGTTAATCAAGGCTGGAGGTGTTGTTTACTAGCATTGTTGCAAGATACGTTAAAAGGCAAGTAACTCATTTGGTTGGTATCCCAGACCAGGCTGCCAGGACTTAATAGACTCAATATTAACCCACAAACAGTTGAGTAGTCCCCACCCTGTGCTGCCTACCACCACCTGCCACCTGCAAGTACAGAAGTTTGTAGCCCTTCTTTATCTGAAGCTGGCAGAGAGGAAGCAGATCATAACATAAGTAAAGCCTTTATTTTACAGAAGCTGCATTGTATTTTCTCTTTATTCTCTTGCATCTAATGCTGCAGATCTTCACCCATCCAGAATTTACAATGGTACATCCAATAATACTTTATGAAGATTCCAAGAAAATCCTTGCTGAAAGTATTGTTGAGTCTCTGCCTTTAAATCTTGAAGTAACCGAGGTAAAAAAGACTCTGCTTTCCATCAAAGTGCACTGCACAAGATCCATCTCAGGCTCCTAATCTGAAAGGGCCAGTGTTTGCCATCTTCAACTTTAGGAAGTCATGTAATTAGGCAGAAATACTTCCTCAGGGATCCCTCTGTGCTGATGCAGCTTTCAGGAGAGAGGTCACTTTATGCAGTTGCTCCTTTCCTGTTATTTATATGTCTGCCCTGGATTGCTCTGCTGTTGGGATTCTCAGTGCTTTGGCCACCACAAATGGACATGGCAGAATCTTCTTTGTCGCTGCAATTATTTGTGTGTGTGTTACCTGCATATCCACACCAATTATCTATGCAATACAGGCTGTTGCAAGGATTCTTCTTAACAGAACCAGCATATGTATAAATATAGCCAGACAGTAAACTTCTTGGAAGCTCTCAATCAGGTGAAATATTTAATTTTATTTTATTTATTTTATTTCATTTTATTACAGCTCCATAGCAGTCAGCAAGAGTGTTTTACAGTGGTGGTGTATCCACATGCATCTAGGAAGGGGTGTATCTGCTCTTTACTCTTGAAAGCAAATGAACAGGTAGAAAATGATCATTTATCTTGGTTTTCATATAAGCTAGCATTACAGTTCATTAAAGGGCTTGAACTTCTGGCTGTAGACTTTTCAACACTTCCTCTATGCAGAAGGATTGAAATGCTGTTTATGATTGTTATTCATATTAGAGCAATGCTTACTGACTGGCCAAATTATGCAAACACATAGCAGGAGAGAGTTTCTACCTGCAAATCTTGCAGTGTAAACTTAAATAAAAGTGAGAGCAAAATGGAAAGGGAAAGCAAAGGCACAAAGTGCTAGAATTGGAGGTCTCTGATTGCACACTATGGTCTGCCTGTTCTGGCACCACTGAATGTCTTACAACGTGATATTTTCTAGCAGAAGTTTCCCTGACACACAACTGCAGATCTGGAAAGAACAGCAAGTGCTTCTAATTAAAGATCTTGATCACCTATAGGTATTAGAAGTGATGTCAAGCTTGCTTCTGTTGACTGTGACAGGACAAAACTGTTTTGTGTACATTTGGATCATCTGGAGGTTAGGAAACACGGCAATATGGTTTGAATAGGAGGTCTGAATTCAGCTGCCTAACCTGCTTGATGAAGATGTGCAGTGGGCTAACAGAAGGGTGTTGCAGCAACATTTTTGAGCTGAAATATTTTTGCCTTTGCTAAATTCTCTTATCTGATTGAAGAGGTCATAACTGAGATGCTATCTCACCCCTGGCCTTTCACTCCAGGTTTCTCAGGAGCTGCTTTACCTGTGAAGAAATGCTTTGGGGTGCTCAAGCACAAATACAGACAGGGTGGAGAATGGATTGAAAGCAACCCTGAGAAGAAGGACTTGGGGGTTGACTGATGAAAAACTAAAGAGAAGCTGGCAATGTGCTCTTGCAGCCCAGAAGTATCCTTGAGATACTGTATCCTGGCCTACATCAAAAGAAATGTGGCCAGCAGGATGAGGGAGGTAATTCTGCTCCTTTACTCTGCTTTCCTAAGATCCCACCTGGAGTACTCTGCCCAGTTCTGGGGCCAAGGTCACAGAGCTGTTGGACCAAGTGTGGAGGAGGCCACAAAGATGATCAGAGAGAGGGAGCACCTCTGCTACAGAGGCAGACTGAGACTTGGGGTTGTTCAGCCCGGAGAAGAGAAAGCTTTGGAGAGACTTTGCAGCAGCCTTCTGGTACCTGAAGAGGCCACAGGAAAGGTGGGGAGGGACTTCCATCAAGGACAGCTAGAGATAGGACAAGGGGTAACAGTTTCAAACTGAAAAAGAGTAGATTTAGGTTAGACATTAGGAATAAATTATTTCCC
>NW_009954309.1:1084430-1085119 GCF_000747805.2 Chaetura pelagica
GAGCCTTTGGGAAAGGACCTGCGGGTGCCGGTGGATGAGAAGCTGGACGTGAGCCACCCGCGTGCGGTTGCAGCCCAGAAGAGCAACTCCGTCCTGGGCTGCAATCAAAAGGAGTGAGGCCAGCAGGTCGAGAGAGGTGATTCTGCCCCTCTGCTCTGCCCTGGTGAGACCTCACCTAGAACGCTGTGCCCAGCTCTGGTGCCCCCAGCACAAGAAAGATGTGGAGCTGTTGGAATGTGGCCATGAAAATGATCCGAGGGCTGGAGCTGCTCTCTTAGGAGGACAGGCTGAGGGAGTTGGGGGTGTTCAGTCTGCAAGAGAAGGCTCCAGGGGGACCTCATAGTGGCCTTCCAGTACCTGAGGGGGCCTGCAGGAAAGCCAGGGAGGGTCTTTTTACAGGGGCTTGCAGTGAGAGGACAAGGGGTAATGGTTTTATGCTGAAAGAAGAGAGGTTTAGGTTAGAGATCAGGTGTCAATTCTTCAGTGTCAGGGTGGTGAGACCCTGGAACAGGCTGCCCAGAGACGTTTTGGGGGCTCCATCCCTGGAGGTGTTCAAGGGCTCTGAGCAGCCTTGTTCTAGTGGAAGGTGACCCTGCCCACGCAGGGGAGTTGGAACTTGATGATCTTAAAGGTCCCTTCCAACTCCAAAAATTCTGTGATTCTGTGATCATTGGTGCTAAGGACACTCT
>NW_009954309.1:1085129-1092952 GCF_000747805.2 Chaetura pelagica
GGCGAGAGCCTGTAGCTGAAGGTGTTGTGCCTTTAGGTTCTGGAGGGGTTGCCTTCTATCTTTCTGCTTAGATTCATGTGTCTGTCCAACCGTAACACACAGCAATTTAGCTACAACATTAGAATATTTGTCTTAGCTACAAATAACAAGATGGAGATAAAGCTCAAACCTTAGGTTTTGTGCTAATTGCATCCAGATGGGTGCAAAGTTTGGTTCATGAAGAAGCTTTGAGACATTGATGCCAACCCATCACAGAAACAGTACTCACTGTTCCCCAGAGCCCACAAATACAAACTCAAAGCTCCTGTACATAGGAAGAGATTTCTAGAGACATATTCTGAGTAGCAGGGTTTGAGCATCTTCCACCAGAATGAAAATATTTCTTCTTGCTTTTTTGAAACAGATTTGTCATAAATACTGTATTAATTGAGTTTCATCTTTTCCCTATTAATTTAGCCTCCTCAAAAACTGGTTCTCCACATTGAACATACTGCTTAGAAATTCAAGGTGTGCCATAGAAAAGTTTATATTGCCTAATTAGGTGGCCATTTCTTCTTTTGTATATGGCTCTTAGACCTTCCTTCTGTGAAGGTCCATGTCAACACTACAAAACATTTCCCTGAAGGAGCTTTGCCACTAAGCCAGACAACCACAGTCCTGGATAGAAACTTCAGGAGCTCAAATTGGAAATTAAATACAGACTAATATACTAACTAGAAACACAGCTTGTATGACTGACAGGTCTATGTTTAAAAGCTTCAGTCAGTTCCTCTGTATTTTTCCTCACTTGGATCTTCTGCTGAAAAAGAAAAGTTATTCTGAACACAAATGGCAAAATATTGAAGGCAGTAAGAATCAGTGTCATCTATGGAGATCATCTTCTAACAAAACGCTGTGTGAAAAGGGATCTGATTTCATCAAGAAAAGGCAGCAGGTGAATTGGCAAGTGGGAGAGGAAAAAACACACCTAGTTTCTTAGGACCTAATAAAGGGCAATTCATGTATCTCCTACTGTTTTCCCAGTGACCATATTAAAACTATGCCAATGGAAGAAAGTATTAAATGTTCCTGTGAACATGTTTAAGAGGGAGTAAATAGCAGTTCTCTTTAGTGAATAATAATAATGACAATAAGGATACCTAAGAAAACACAATGCACTAAGAAATAATAAGCATAATCCCTTTCATTAAAGATGTTTCACTCCGTGGGGCCAGAAATCCAAGACTGTTTCCATAAGGCTCTGTTGTTTTAACATCTGTGGCCATGGTATAAAGTTTCCCATTTGAAGCTTGAGCACAATTTAAGACCCCCTCAACACCTGATGAAATGGGTTCTTATGTACTAATTAATCTTGATACTCAGCTGATCTTGAGGATGTTTGCAATGCTGTGTCCAAAGAAGTATAGAGATTATCTTGGAGCATGCATTCAGGATGCCTCGGATTGCCTGTTTATCCCTCCTTACCTCTTTATGGCAACAGACACTTTATTCTCCTGCCCACTTCTGATTTCTGTTTAGGATTTCATTTATGAAATTGTTTAGAGGCCTCAAAAAGATTACGGCTGTTTAATGGTGGGCACACTTGAAAGGTTTAAATTGCAGAGACTAGGCAGGAAGAGATGGAAAGGAAGAAAGAGGAGGGCTAGTGGATGGAATGACTGCAAGCAGTAAATTGGAGTTGACTGTGGTGGCTGTTAAATTTTTGGTCACAATTTTGTCTCACCTTCATAGAAGCAAGAGTATTGTTTCCTTCTGCAGAGGTTTGGATGGTTTGTATCAGTATTTCCACTTCAGAAGAAGAACAGCAAGAAACTCACTGACCAATGATCAAAAATGGTCTTAGGATCAGACAGAAATTCTGGTAGAAAGAGGAACAGGTCTCCTGTTCTTCATTTCAGGCTGAGGGCTGAGACATGAGGACATTCTTCAATGTTTCTGTACACACTTAGTTTTGTCTTTCACTTGCTTCTCTCTTTGTAGGGACTTTTGTTGACAGGGTGTGAACTTCTTTCATTTGACCTTTCATATGGTTATCTGCAACTTTTTCTCAGGTGTTGTCTCAGTTACCTTCTTTGTCTCTCTCCCTGTTCTGGCTGGCTTCCTTCCCAATGTCCAGTCTGAATCCCTCAAGCCACAGCTCCTGACTTGCCAACTTGATGCTTGCCAGCATGAGTTTTTTTCTACCCCCATGTCTTTTCTGTACTGTAAAATAAGACCAAAAAAAGTTGTGGAAGAGAGTTTAGAAGAACATGAACACCATGATGTTTTCCTTGCAAACTTCTCTCTGGATTGATCCCTGTGCAACCAGGCTACTAGAGGTAGAATCACTAGAAATGTAAGAGTTACCCACCTTAGAAGCAATTAACATAATTAATTAATCTTCTTTTTGTTTGTATGTTTGTTTGTTTGTGACAGAATTGAAAAATCAATTTCCCTTTGGTTTTCCCTCAACCTCACAATCTGTTTTCCCTGCACCTTTGTTGAAGAGCTTTTTACCCAGTAGATGTACTCTGCTCTGTGACACACTTTGTGCACCAGCCTTGTGTGGATTGGACTGTATTAATTGTCCTCTCCTACATCTGGAAGATAGAAAACACACTTAATTCACCCAGACTATGGCAGCTGGGTAGATGAGGCCTGTGATCCAGTCTTCTTGAGTTGGTCATAGCACCACGTGTCAGGTAAAGGTTTGTATTCTGGGTGAATCTTCACTGGTGCGATGTTTTCATGGTTGCTCACAGCAGGGGGATCAAGCCGAAGAATGAGCTGCAGATAGCTGAGGAGAAAAAGGCTCTGGGAATTTATTACTTTGGTTTTTCACAGGAAGAACAGGAAAGAAATGGCAGCACCTCTTGGCAAACAGCTGTATTAAGTGCAGTTTGCAAGAACTGTGTGTGAAAAGAAGTTGAAAAGATTTTGATTATTCGTGTAGAAATGAGATGAAGAAGAGGTAACGTGGTAAAAGAGAATGAAAAATAATGTGGTTGCAGGAAGTAGCTTGGGAACGTCTGTTTCACTTCTTCTAATGACTGAATTTGGGACTATTCATGCTCATAAAAAGTAGAAAATTAATATGCAAAATGTAATAATTTTTGCTCTGTATATGATTGTTGAACTCACTATACTAGAAATGTTTAAGACTCAACATTCAAATTAGAATCCATCTCTCATACAGCTACATAGAGAAAGATAATGAACACTGTGCCTAAGTTTCTCAGTAATTATTAAAAGCAGCAAGTTGGGTAGTAAACTGCTTATTAGAGAGTTCTTGCATACGAGTCAGAAACATTTCAGGTTGGTTTCTGCCAGCCATGATTCTAGACCACAGCTATGCTCTGGGGTCACAGTTTATATTACAGCTGCTACATAGACAGCATCATATTGATGGATTTCACTTCAGCTTCCCTGGTAATTTTGTTAAAAACTTGCCAGGGACTGTGACTTCATTCTGTTCAAGAGTTACTCTTTTGAAGTGCTTTTCTTTTCTCTAAAGAAATAAAATACTCCGAAGTTAATCAGGGACCTCGTGTGCTTTTTTACATGTCACAAGGTCATGTATCTTGGGCTGATGACAGGGTTGCAAATGGAGACAAAGTGGTCAGAGGCTGCACTAATCCCTGGCATGAGGGATATGGAGGAGCAGCAAATAAAGCAGGGCCTATGTTAAGTGGGTGGGCAAATGCTTTTGAAAAAATCCTCTAAAGAGACGAATTCCTCTTTTCCCTACTTGGACCTGGCTAACATTGTTATGTGTTCACCCTGGGTACTCTGGAGCTGATCCTGGGAGTTTTGCCTTCCTGAGAGCTGCAGGACCAGCCACTCTGTCCATGTACCTGTGAAAATATTCCCTGGCTTCAGCTGAATGAACTGAAACAACCCACACCGCCCTCAGCCTTTGTTATTGCTTGCTCACCCCAAGTCCTACATGTAGTTGATGCTAAAAGAAAGTTTGAGGAAGCCTTTTTGAAAGAAATACTTCCATTATTTCCTTTTAAAATCATGCTGGAAATAGATTTTTATGTTCTTTGCTTTCCTACTAAGTTTTCCCACCCCTCACACTCATTAGCCAAATATCTCTTAATTTGAGCTCAGAGGCCACAGTGATGGGCACAGATGACGATACCGTGTGAAATGGAACAAAACCTTTCAGCAGCAAGTAGCTTCAGAAAGGTGGTTTGTGTTCATTGCTCCAGTAGAATGAAACTCAGCATTTCAATGAAAACAAGCAAGCAGTGTTTCTGGGCAGCACACAGCTTCTGAACAGCTTTGGTGTTGTTGGCAAAAAAAAAAAAACAACCCAAGAAACTGGACTATTCTTTCTAAACATTTTTTTTTTTTATTTAGGCTGACTCTCTATGTGGGTGTGGATATACATGATTTTTGACTTGTTCTACGTGGTGACACAGCTGCAAGTTATATTCCCCCCCCCATGTTTTTGTTTGTTCTCCTGCAGAATGGAGGAGAGTGAGGCACTCAGGAACCCCATGCATTTGAGATGCTGGATGTTTCAAAGAAAACAAGAAACTGCCTCCCTCCCTTTTGGGGTCCAAGGTTTTGACCTGAGTCACCAGCAGAGACTGAACCAGGACTAAAATAACCCTGCATGGGAGTGGAGAGCTGGCAGCTTCTGCTCTGACCCCAGCCCAGAAGCAGCCTCTGCTGCAGAAATGCGACAAGTGGAATTTGAAGGAGACAGGAAAAAAAATTATGAATAATTTTGTGAAGTATTTCTTTTACTTGAACTCGTAAGATCCCTTCCCACCTCAGGGCACATTCCTATTTGTAACTATTCAGAAACAATTATTAATAATAAGAAGCATAAGGAAAAAAAATGTCTGGCTCTTCACGTGTAAAATCAGAAGGGCTGCAAAGCTGTAAAATAAGGATTTTTGCTTCAGTGTAGGCAATTTAGCTTGACACTGCCTTAAATTGCCTTATGTGTGGAGCAAAGAGCTCACACCAACCATGGCTGCAATCCTGGGAGTGCAGATCAGGCCAGCGACCAGGGGGAAATGGCCTCACGGTGCCTCTGCAAGGGGGCAGGAACCCTCCTACTGTCTCTGGTTAAAAAAAAATAGGATAGCAGAGAAATCTGCTTTTTAGAAGCAGGCACCAGGGACCGCTTTGGCAGGACACATTCATGCTGCTGTTCCCCACAGGTCGTGGTGCAGCAGCAGATGTGGGCAATGAAATGGTCCTATCTCAACAGCAGAGAGGTCCCTGGGGGACAGGGCAAGTTCCTCACACAGGCTGTGTAAACAGGGAAGCCTGGGGAAGGTTGGAAGGGTGGCTACTGCTTCCATGGCAAAGGCAGCCCAGGCCAGGGCTCCTCTCTTTGTCCAGGGCTGTGGGTCATACTGTGCAGTCCATGCAGGCAAGGCAGAAATCAAAAACGATCTGCTCTCTCTGGGTCTCCCCTGGCCTGGCAGATTTGTTTTGCCACACTCAGCTCTTTTCTTTTTAACATTGCTTCCCCTCCCCTTGGAAGTTTTCAGTCCTGACCAGCAGATTCAATGTCACCTCTTCAAATGTCACCTGTGATCCCCTCCTTCACCCAGCTTGCCCTTCCCCAGATAATTTCTACACACTTCAAAAAACCCCAAACAAACAAAAAAAGCCACACAAAATCCCCCCAAAACCACAACAAATCACCATTGTCACTGCATCCTTCCCTCCTAATCTTGAGCATCTGCCCTGGTGGGGCTGCCTCACGACAAAGCCCAGCACAGGCCACATCAGGGACCTGTGGCTGGGGCAGGGGGGGAAACTGCAGGGTGGGCAGGTGCCATGGTGCTGTGGGGGTCTTGGCCTGAGGACCCACAGTGTGACACCTCACTGGGGCCCTGGAGAAGCCCGAACCACAGTGGGGGGGACTCCTAAAACCTGTGGGTTCTTCCCAGCACCAACTTCCCAGCGAGGACACTCAGGGCTGGGCTACCAAACAGGATGGAAGCAAGAGCTGTTTAGAAAATACTTTAAAATATCCATCTTTATGCACTTAAACATATATATAGATATAAATAAATATTGGTATGCATACTTATATATGCTTATGGATGTGGACACGTGTATGTGGCTCCATAAGTGTCACACGGGCACTGGGGGGGATTGGGCCCACAGGGTCGATGAGCTCTGCAAGGGCTGGATGGGAGCTGGGGAGGGGACCAGGAAAACCCCAAACTACCCCAGGAAGGAGAGATCCTGCTCCATGACACGGACTTCACAACCCAACCCCCCCCCCAAATGCAAAATTAAGAATAAAATTGAAAACTGGGGGGGTTCCATAGGCATAGGACCATTTCTTTCTCTTGCCAGCGCACAGAACTAGTTTGGGTGCCACGAATACAAGACGAAAATACACCTAATTCCGTCAGCATATAGATATAATATATTTCACTCTCACCACATAAATACAAAACATCCAAATATCCAAAACATTCAGAACAAAAGTTAGTAGCAAGGGCTCAGCGCTCAAGTCATCCATTATTCTTTTCTTTTTCCGACTAGTTGCCTAGAAACTTCAGACGTAAATAATTTACAATAAAATTACTATTTTCTTTCTGTCCAGCTCCTTCTGTCCAGTTCTGGTCTAGAATTAATTCTATAAACTACAGCAACCATTCCACTTTTTTTTGTAATTGTGTTTTTTTTTTCTTTTCTTTTTTTTTTTGGTTACAGTTTGGTGGCAAGTTATTTATACAGTTTGTAAACGCCATGTGTTAAAGTTTAAAGAAAGGAAAGAAACTTCAAACCAAAGTTAAAGGAATCGTGTTGTTTGTTGGTTTGTTGTTGTGATTATTATTTTTTTTTCCCCCGAAGAACTAGTTAAGTACAACGTCCCTTTTCTGGCCAATTCAAGTACTGAAATTGAACAAGAAATATAGAATCCGGAATACTGGGGGGTGAAATGCATCCGTTGGTGGAGAAAATAGCAGTAAGAATTGATGGAGGAAAAAAAAAAAATTAAAAAAAAAAAAAAGGTTGTTACACAGGTGTCTTTTAAAGTACAAAAATAACAATAAAAATCCGCTTTTTATGTCTTTATATTCGTCTTAAACGAATTGTGAGCGATATGCTAGAGGGTTCTTTTAGGAGGAAGGAAGGCTAAAGGTTTCTTTGTTTATTTAGATGGGCATTGAAATTATTTGGAAAAAAATCAAGTAGGAAAAAAAAAATGTAAAAAAGGGGGGGAGGGGGAAGGGAATCGCCATCGCAACAGATCTGGGTGCAAATCGAGTCGCGACTCCCGTGATTTATCTGTGGTTTAGATTTTGCGGGTGGGGTCCGCAGGACTGGCCCGTGGAAATGTAAAAAAAGGGGGGAGGGAAAAAAAAAAAAAAAAAGAAGAAGAAAAAAAGAAAGAAAGAAAAAAAAAACAACGAAGAAGAAAAAAAAGAGGCGTTGTGTTATCTCGAAGGAAGAGACAGTTTAATTAAAAATCTCCCCAGCCACTGGTGTCTGTCCCCGCGTGTTTTCCAGGCAGTCCGGTCCGGCCCTTCCCGCGTTCAAGATTTCTCGCGGAACAACAAAACAAAACAAAAAGCCAAGTTGCTGGACGTTTCCCTGGCTGGTTTTAGGGGCGAACGGCAAGGACGTGCCGGGGGGTGCAGTGCAGTGCAGTGGCTGGGGGCGGGTGAAACGGGGGCGGCAGGAGCAGCCCCCGAACTTTTGTGCTTTAGGAGTCACTGAAGTGTCAAAGCAAAACGAACAGACAGACAAACAACCCATCCCCCGAACGGACGACAGACGGACCGACGGGACGGGGAGAACCGCGGGGGCCTCCCTTTGCTGCCTCCGGGCTCCGGGGAAGCTCCCGCAGCCCC
>NW_009954309.1:1094240-1094829 GCF_000747805.2 Chaetura pelagica
GGGGCCCGGCAGCAGCGGCCGCCCCCCTGCATCCCCCCCGCTCCAGGGATCCCGCAAACTGCCCTGCCCGGCTGTATCAACAAGTTCTGCTTTCCCCCCCACTCCCAATCTCCCTGCCCGGACAGCCTCTCTCCCCTCCTCACCTCTTCTAAACAATATTTAACAAGAACTCCGGGAAGCCCCTCCGAAAACAGAACCGAAAAAATACCCCCAACAATCAAACCCCAAACCAAAAAGCCCCCGTGGCGGTTCCTGTAACCTACGAGCTACTGAACTTGTCATTCCTATCTGGCAGGGAAAAGAAAAAAAGCTAATTAGCTTGTCAGGGGAATTTATTGTCGTGTGATATTTTGCAGAAATATGAAAACGACTTTTAGAAGTTTGGATTATTTATTTTTTTTTAAGATGCTTCCCCGCACTCTGGCGTAGGTTTCACCCTCCTGACCCCCCCGGCCGCTCTGCTCTGCAGGACGGAGGGGTGACTCTCCCCCTCGGAAAACACAAGAACCCAAAATACGGCCCAAACTTGAGGAGCGCTCAGACCAAACGTCTCTAACCCAGCAGCCCGCAGGGGAAGGTGCCAAACCTC
>NW_009954309.1:1095046-1098162 GCF_000747805.2 Chaetura pelagica
CCCCACCCCTAGCCGGACACGCGTGGGCACCTCGGGGGCGGCCTCAGCCTCTCCCTGCCCGACAGATCCCGAGCTCTGCACGGGGGCGCGCAAGAGGCGCGCAAGAGGCGCGCGGGGCTGGCCCACCCGTGGGGGCCCGGAGAGCAGCGGAGATGCCCGCAGCGGGCGGGGGGTGAGCGCGGTGTCCCGCGAGGGGTTCGGGGCAGGGCAGCCGGGGTTCCCCGTCCTTCTGGGGCTACCTGAGTCTCGGAGAGATTGAGCTGTCGGGCGAGCTCCGTGCGCTCCCGCCCCACGACGTACTGGCAGCGCGGTAACCCCATCGCCAGGCGGTAGAGCTGCTCGGCCGTGAAGGAAGTGCGGGTCCGCTTGGGACGGTCCAGATCAAGCCCCTTAGGCAGGATAATCTCTCTGATTGAACCTTTGGCATCTGGCAAAGAAAGGCGCAGTCAAGTTTACACCCGAGCAACGCTCCTTGATTGTATTTTGCCTCTTTTTATTTATTTTTTTTTTCACCCCTTTCTTTTAATTTTTCAGGGGGAAAGAGTCACTGCCAGCGCCCTCAAGACCGATACCCGAGCCAGGATGGAGCAGGGTCTCCGAGCTGGCGATAGTGCACCTGACCACTACACCCAGGGAAGGGACAAAACCAAACCCAAAACCAACCAAACAAAAAGCAACAGGGAAGGAGGGGGCGCTGGGGTCCCGGGGCTCTAGAAATAATCCCCTCAGACCATTTAAAAATTGTCTTGAATATGTTGCACTGAGAGTACGGCAGTGCAGCATCACCCCCGGCCCTTCTGGGAGGCCGGGGAGAGATTCTCCAGGCCGGGCTTTGTGCCTGGAGTGCAGGGCTACTCTTTGTTCCCCCTGGGCTCCGGGTTAGGGCTTGCTGGAAGCTGCCACAGCCACACAGAGCAACCGCCGGAATATTAAACCTGCTTCTTATAATTATTATTTTATTTATGTTTTTTTGTTGTTTTTTTTTTTAAGAACAAGTTTCACATGCAAGGAATAAGCAGGCAGGGACTTCCAGGGCACAGGCAGGGCTGCCCCCGAGCTGGCTGGGTGCCCACGGCCAAGCTGGGGACACCTCCAGCCCACCCAGCAGCCCGGGGAAGGCATCACCGCCTTCGCCGCTCCGGACTTTTGGCAATGAGGAGAAGAAGGAGGGAAAAAAACACCCAACCCAAAACAACAATAACAACAACAAAATCCCCACACAACAAACAAACCAAAACCGAAACCCAAAGGAGCACCAAGCAGCCCTCAGAAACCTCACTTTCCCGGTAGCCCCGACCCAAAGAGAAGCGGGACAAATCTTATTAACGCGACTGTCAAGCTGGAGACAGATTCACGTTACATGAAAGCCTTCCCAACTTGGCTCTCCGTAATTTTACCTCTCCGGTACCTTTTAAATCGGAGACAACCACATCATTTTAATCTGACCCCTCTCTGGGTCAATCGGTCGCGCAAGGATTAATTATTGTTTACAAGGCCTGTTCCGCACTCATTTTTTTCCTATTCTGTTCTCTCCCTCCTCCCCCGAATAAAACTGAAATACCTTCAGGTAATACATCTATTTATTTATTCTTATTTTTTTTTTAAGGGTTAGGAATAGAATTATTTGAATAGTTTAGCCTGGGAGAGAGACGAGGGTAGAGGAAAATAAAACGTTTTAGCGTTAAAAAAATAAATAAATAAACGATTCAAAAGCCCTTCGTCATTCCTCCGTGGGTTTTAAGGCTGGTGGTTGTTTGAAAAGATCCCTTTCTGCTGGGATGCTGGGCTGGGGGAGAGAGGGGAACAGCCCTAGGGAGAGGAGCTGCGGGAGCCGGGCGGGAACCGCAGCCCCGCGCCATTGTCCGCGGCCGCGGCCGGGATGCGCGGGCGCGGAAGGAGCCCTGCAGGCCCTGCTGGCTTTTCCTGAGGGTGCAGGGACCCCCAGAAAGCTGCAAAACAGGGGGGGGAGAAAGAAAGGAACAAACACAAAAAAGGTTAAACCAAAAATAATTTTCAAAAGGAAAGAAAAACCGAGCCACCCCGAGCGGAGCGGGGCTGGCCCGGCACGGGGCAAAGCCGGGGAGGAACCTCCGCAGCTTAACTTTCCCTCGAGCCGCTGGCGGCAATCAGGGCGATAACGCCGGGCTGGAACGGGGCTGCGGGGCAGAGCCCGCCGGGCGGGAGGCTCCAGCCCCCGGGGCCGCGGGAAGGACCACAGGGAAAGCAACACGATCACCGAATCTCCCGGGCGGGAACGGAGCTCACCTTCCCCCACCCTCGCCAAATACCTCAAACTCATACCTCTAACTAGGATCCTCCTGCAATAGTCCGGATCGGCCGAACTAGATTTACTTTTATTACAATCTTCCGTAGCTGCAGAGGCAGAAAAAGTCCCTTGCTGATCCTTCAAAAAAGAAGTAGAAATATTTCCTTCAGACCCTTTGCTTTCCTTGCCCTCCTTATGTCCGTTCTTCGAGACCCGGTTAGCTTCAGTCTCTGAACTGCATCTAACGTCCATTTTGTCTTGTTTCCCAAACATGTAGTGCAATCAAATCAACAACAAAAAAAACAAAACCAGAAGAGCAGAAGAAGAAGGCGAAGTCTATGCTGGATATTGCACGGCTTAGGGTCAGATCGGTGGGGATCTGTAAAGCACCTTGAGTAAGGAAGGTTGGGTTTTATCCCACTGGAAAAGCAGCGGCTTCCTCAGTCCCAGCGTCCTAATGTGAGTGTCCAGCTTCCCAGAGCGCCCAGTGATCAGGTACTCAACAGTACAACTCTAAAATGATTTAATGTCTGCCTTATTACAGAGACATGTAGTTGTTAGACACACAGAGGGACGCGCACTCGCTGTTTCAATTGATTACGGGTAATTTTGCAGCCTCCACATTTAGGTTACCTCATGAATACACTAAATTGTTTGGATAATATATCAGATCGTAATGGATGGTTTGTGTGCTTGTCCCCAATCAAGTAGAGTTTAGCCAGTGAATAAACTGAAATGATTGGTCTTGCTTTCAGGAAACACACAATCAAAAGACTGAGACTTCCAGAAAAAAAGAAAAAAGAAAAAAAAAAAAAAGGAAAAAAGAAAAAGGGGGGGAAAAAAAGAGGTG
>NW_009954309.1:1098180-1110732 GCF_000747805.2 Chaetura pelagica
GGGGGGGAGGAAAAAAGGGGGAGGGGAGGATGAGGGGAAAAAAAACCCAAAAAACTTTTGACAAGATTCACCCTGAATTGTTAGCACCATTAGCAGCCATTATTAACTTTCTTCAGTATGCCTTTGACCTCCCGATTATAGAGTGGCTTTCTCCAAAGCACGCCAAATAAATCTGAATAAAGCTGCTGGGAAGGGCTGGAAAAATGCAGTTGTAGGGGGGGCGGAAAAAAAAAATAATAAAAAAATAAGCCCCCTGAATTCTAAACAAACAAACAGATCCCCAGCACGCATACACACGAAAAGTTCTTCCTTCAGGCAGATCTCTCCAAGGAAGCAGGTTATCTTGGGCAGCAGAAATCCTCCTTAGCACATCTCCCCACAGACAGCCATCTTAAACTCCTACCTCTCCTTATTTCAGTCCCGATACTTGCTTTTTGTGCTTCTCCCTCTGTGTGTGTGTGTGTGTGTGCGTGCATGTGTGTGTGCTAATTCTGCACCTTCGCAAACACTGAACCTATTCGCAGAGCCTGCTCATTGGGAAGGGAAAAAAAAAAAAAAAAAAAAAAAAAAAAAGGCAGCTTTGTGTGCAGTGGATCCAGGAGGGGGGAGAAAGGGAGTGGGGGAGAAAAAGGGAGAGAGGGAGGGAGGAAGGAAGGGAGGGAGGGAGGGAGAGAGAGCGAGAGATAACCCGTGAAAAATCCCAACTGCGTGATCCACTAACGGAGAAAAAAGTTTTACTCTAGCTATTTCATTGTCTCTGCTACAATATCTTTGAGAACCGCAACAGCCAGTAATCCAATAAGACCATTGATTAGGCTACAATGATTCAATTCAAGCAAATGGCCTTGTGCAAAGAGCATGCTCCAGTCCTTCTTGTCACCTTGCAGGGCAGAAGCCCTCTTCATGCTGCTCTCCTTATTCATTCCTTTATGGGAAATGTAGAGCAAAAGGAGTGAAAGATGGCAATTATCTAATTGGACTATTAACAAACAATTCTCTGAGTGTGGCTGTCTGGCAGTGGCTCTTGGGTTAGGTGAAAGGCCACATGTTGCACTGGCCCCATTCACAAAGAGTTTAGGGGCCTGAGAGAGAGAGAAAGAATTTTCCCTGAGAATTTTTCACACAACCACCGGAGTCTCCATCAGGCAGGCTCCTCCTGCCCGGGGAGGCTGCCTGGGAATTTCACCCACCTGCAGCAGGCTGGGCCAGCCATGTGTTATCCTGCCCCTGCCATCAGCGGGGAAAAGCAGAACGCGGCGCCCTTGCCAGGGCTGCTCAGCCCCACGGGTCTCATCCTGCGCCCGCGGCAGGAAAAGCAGCCCCACGGGATCCAGCCTTTGTCCAAGGCAGTGTAAGGGGGTGAAGGATCCAGTGCTGAGGCCTAATCACGGGGAATGGAAAATTCAGGGGAGACAAGGAAAGAAGTGAGGGGAAAGAAGAGAAAGGAAGGGGAAAAAAAGGAAGGGAAAACGAGAGAGAGAAGAAAGAGAAAGGGAAATAAAGTAAAGGGAAATAAAGGGGGAAAAAGAAAGGAAAAGAGAAGGAAAGGGAAGAAGAGAAGAGGAGAAGAGAAGAGAAGAGAAGAGAAGAGAAGAGAAGAGAAGAGAAGAGAAGAGAAGAGAAGAGAAGAGAAGAGAAAGAACAGGAGAAAGGAAAGGAAATTAAAAAGGGAAGATGGTGGTTCATAGATACATTTCAATGAGTTGTCTTCAGTGGAAATCTTAAATCTTGGTAATTTTTCCACAACTCACAGATTAGTTTTTTTATTACCATTTTCTGAAGAGTCAGACTGAGATGGAGGAGGTACCTCTAAGATTTTTCTCCAAGCCCTATCATTTCAACTGTATTTATACATACAACTGGACATAGAACATCCTTCTTATGGACCAGGTTTTACTTTTCCTTGCAGCCAATGCATCTCAGAAAATCTCCAGTGTGCTGTTATTGTTACTACTTGTATGGCAGTCATACCCAGGAGCCCCAGATGAATCCCAGCCCCATTGTGCAAGGCTTCATGTAGATATACAGAGAGGATGGAATTAGTTATTTTCCTCCATGAATTTGCAGTGCTGTGCCAAGGCCTGTTGTGTGAAGGGATGCTCATGAAACAGGACACTGAAGAGAGATTTTGGTCCTTTCAGGGGAGGTGCAACAAGTGGATGCTGATGAGTGAGAACATTATTCATATATCTGAAGTATAGGGTTTAACAGGTAAGCGTTGTGGTGTGATGTACATAAGCTTAAACATGTGTATGAATGCACAAATAAGGTTGTATCAACAGTCCTGGTTGGACATGTTTGTTTAATGTTAAATAAAACAAAGCTTTAATTCAATCATTTTTAACATAATAGATATTTTTTAGACAGAATAGGCATAATGATTCCCATAAAAGGTCTACTGTGAAATATAGAGAGCAATTAGAATTATATTTGCATATTGTGTGGGAGTATGTATGACATTTCTCCCCATGTTTTTCATTATGCTAATGTTTAGGCCTAGGCCATAATAATAAACATGGAGCTATTGAACTCAGTTGCACTGTTTGCAGCAAAATATCTGGAGATTACACATTTTATTGCTGTGATAATGTCTGTTTGTTTGTTTGTTTGGCAACAAGGACCTGGCCCAAATATCAATAAAGGCCAGGGGAATTTTGTTCTAGATGTGGAATATCAAAACATATGCATTGCAAACCCCTTTTTGTCCACAGAAGTCAGTTCTATAAAAAGGCTTTCCCCTGTTAAATCAGTTACATTTGCTTTCACACATAATGAACATAGTACTGTAAAACATCTGGAAGTTCAAATAATGAATCTAGTCCTGCAGCAAACTTGTAGTGAGCAGTCAGATCTATCCACACCCAGCCCAGTTTAACTGAGGTCCCCTCATCTGCAACAAGTCCAGAACAGCACTGAGAAATTCAGATTTTTACCATTTATAAAGTCAAAATTTTCATTAGTCTGGCAGTCATTAAACTTCCTTTCACATCATCTCATTTATCTTTTTTTCCCCAGTAGACTTAAAATAAGGAATTCTTGAATACTGTGTTCTTTTGGGAAGTAATATGTCCCCTTCTAACTTTCACAACAGTAACTTCAGCATGCTTACATCTGCACTCATCTGCCTCTGGATAAGCAGATTAGGGGTTACCTCTCTTCCCTTCAATTACTACTTAAAACTGACTTAGCACACCACACAGTTACTCCCTGTCTGTACTTTGCTGTGCAGACTATCTTGTGGCTTTTCAAATACAATCTTACTAGTTTGTATTAACATGTGGGAGACTGAAAAAAAATTGCTTCTCCCTGACTGCCATTATTCATATTGTTTTTATTTCTATTTGATGGGTAGGAAAGATACCCATTATTGCTACTACTTCCTAAACTATTCTTTGTCAAATAAATATTACTGTCCTAAATTCTCTTTAAGGTTTACATGCCAAGCTGGTTCTCCAATCTGAGCATGGTGCTAAATTGCTTTTGAACTTCAGTGCACATGTTTGAAATTCAAAGATTGATCAAAGGGATCCTGTGATTATTTAACTTAATTTACTACATATATATGAATACAAGATTTTGTCCACTTGGAGGGTTGGCTGATACCTTCATTGGCTCTCTCTGCATTGCAGCATCATCCTAATACACTTTGTCTTTGCTAGTTGGTGTCAAGTCACAGCTGAAGAGAACAGAGCCAGCCCAGCGCTCACAGACAGGTGGGTTAATCTAAATATTCAACCAGCTGCCCTGCTGTCTGCCATCAGCACTCATTACTGCCCAGCTGGGGCAAATCTAAGAAGAGGACTAAAGGCTTCCCCAGCACCCTCCCAGCCCTGAGCTAAACAGGCATGGCTCAGAGATCTTCTGAATCCAAACACTTATCTCTGTGTTTAAGAGCCCTGAGTAGACCTTTCTTCTATTAATATGCCTGATCATTTTATTCAGATTCTTTGCTTTTGATTTTACAGAAGTAATTGGCAAGCAGCTGCTGGGCACATTTCTGGATCCTTGTTTAGCACAGGGAGTATGAACTGATACATTGGGGCTGAGCATTTTCGTGGTTATTTCCAAATAAGAGAGAATATGGTAGTGACTAATAATGATACATTATATATGGCAATGTCACGAGTTGCTGCAAAGAGGTCCCACCACACATCCAGCACCCTTGGTCACTGTTAAATACAAATGAAGGAGAAACAGAAAACCTCATTAGGTGCTATGTGCATCTTGGATGCACTCTCTTGGATACATTTCTCCTGGACAGGACATTTCTGTCCATTGTGGGGGACACTCAGAGTGAAGATGATCTTCACAAAGAGAGAAGGTTCATCAGAAGGTTCTTCTTTCATACAGATCTCAGAGATGCACTGATCATCAGGAACAGAGCATTTTCTTGATAAAAAGTGCACGGCATAATTAACAACTCTGTTGCTCTTGCAACTTTTCACTGCTAGGGAGAAAATTGCCATACAATTTAAGATGAGCTCTGGAAATTTCAGCATATACATACTTCTGTGCATTCAGAAGATGTTGAAGAGGTGTATGCTGAGCCCTTAGTTGAAGATGCAATTTGAAGTGGGAATTTGCTCCATGTCTTGCAAGTGAGCCTAGAAAATGGTCATTGTCCCACACAAGTGAGCAGCATCCTTGAAGAACAGGACCATGTCTTTATCTGGAAGCTTTATACTGTCTTTGAAGAAAAGGATTGAATTCTTTGATTCCGTTCAGCTTTCTGTGTGAAGCAGAAGCTAAGGCTGTTATTTCTGTGATAGTCTACATGGTTAGACACAGTACCAATTTCACTGGCCCAAGGACTGATGCCCAGGTACATTTTGTGCTGTTCAAGAGCATATGGGGTCCTGCATAATGATATAAAAAACATCACACGGTGTGTTCAATATGAAATTAAATGTTACAAGTGCATTTATTTTGCCTCTAATAGATACAACAGCAAGACAAAGACATTTTCTCTCTGTTTTACAAGTGGGCAATGCCATCATACATTGCTATGAAGTAGGGATGTAACAGTTTCCAAACAGACTCTTATGTAGACTCATCAGCTCTTATGCAGTGTTGTGTACCTCATGCCAGTGGCCAGTAAGCATTCTACAAGACAACTGTTTATAATAAATCAGTATATCCAGACATCTATTTGAATTAAAGTATCAGATCAAGATAACAGATGTTGTTCCTTGTAGCTGCTAAATTCCCATGCTTTGCTATAATCCTCCTTACTAGCTTGATGTAGAATACAGAACTAGCTGCTGCTTAATTTTCCTGCATACTTTGCCAGTAATTGCAGTACTGTCTCTTCCAGATACTAAGCTGAGTGTATTGGCAGGACTCAGCAGTGCTGTTCTGGAGGCCAGTAATAATGAGCATGGGTATCACATGTGGATCATGATTAATCACGTTGCGGTCATTACGAGCTGCCCCTTACAGTTATCAATCTGGACAGCAGATTAATACAAAGCTTCATTGCCCGTATCATGCCCATGGCATCTGTGAGCCATCTCAACAATGGCCAGACGGGATTCTTTTCATGAGGGAAAACTCTGAACTAAGAGGAAATTCTGCTTGTTCTTTGACAGCAGGTCCAGAGCCTTTGGTTTCACCCCAGCTGTGTCATTTGACTCCCTGCATAACCAGCAGCACCTGAACTCTCAAACTCCCTCTGCTTTCATTTCACCCTCTCCTCACAGGACTATTACCTTTACCAGCTGTGCTGGAGCACTTCTAAGTTTTTGACATCCCCAAAGCTGTTGGCCCATGAGCCTTTACTAAAGTTCTTGCAGTCCTATTCATTCCCATAGTCAATAAAAACAAGCTTGAAGGTTTAAACAACACAAGAGAAGTTTGCACAGGTCAGATGTTCAGGGTAGTAGATGTGACCTATGCTCTTTTTAGTACTTGGGAGTTTTGACTTTGAAGAGCCATGCATCAAATGAACAAAAAAAATTTTTTAAAATGAAATTATATATTTTTATTTATTTTTTATTGCTGGTTTTACCTTACTACCAAGTACTTCTCCCCTATGTGAAATGTGAAAAATGTGAAAATGGGAAATGTCAAAAGAAGCCACAAGTGTAAACCACAAACAAAATCAAATCTGTTTTGGAAAGGTTTGTCTACCTGGGTGCTTTACTTATGTCCCATAAACCAGAGGTTAAATAGGAATTTATTGAACTGTGGGTCTTGAAGGTTAACTCATACCATAAAGAGAATTACGGCCACATTTACAGGATTTTTTTTGACTGAATGTGTAGATTGAATGCTGGCAGGAGACTCCACAACCTCTCTGGGCAGCCTGTACCAAGGCTCTGTAACCCTCACAGTGAAGAAGTTTTTCCCCACGTTAAGGTGGAACTTCCTGTGATGTAACTTGGTGCCATTAAACATACTTCCTAACACTTAATATTTATTATAATATACTTCATATACTTCCTGTCACTTCACCAGGAAAAATGATGGAAAAGGTAGGCAAAAAATATCCATGCAATTTGGTTTGTCAAAGCCTGCTGAAGACTGTAGGTTGGTTTAGGGATTACTTCACTTTCTGGTGAATACTTTTCCTGATGGATTTAAACACACTGGGAGGCTGAGCATCACGATGGCAGACAACTCTGAACATGGCTAAATGCAAGGTAATGCAAATCATTAGTGATTAGCTGTATGGCTCAAAAAATCCCCAAAGCTCTGAATTTCCAGGAACCTCTAAGGAAAAAGAACCTGCACCAGGAGTCATCAGTGCCTGATTTACCTCAATCTATAGCAGCAGCTTTAAAAAAAGAAGAAAAAGAAAAGATGGTTTGGATTTCTTAAATAGAGACAGAACAGAATGCCAAAAAACCATCAGGGTGACACAGGATTATGCCATAAATCCACATTAACTCTGTGTTCATTCTTTTTATCCTCTCCTCTCATAAGGTATATAAGAGGGTCCAAAAATGTTCAAGAACTGAGAATAAAAATAATCACAGAGCTGCTAGGAGTAAAGCATGAGGGATGGCAAAGTCTAGAATTATTTTGCTGGGAAGGAAAACATGAAAGTGGAGCTAATTGTGGAAGTCAAAATTCTCAGGCATGTAGCATTGGACTTGGTTTTTATTTCATCACATGAAAACAAACCAGGTCCAATTAAGAAGCAACAAATTTAGAATGAAAAGCAAATGCCCAGACACTTGGCTCTTCACCTATGGGAATTGCCATTGCAGGAGGTTACTGAGGCAAATATCTTGGCTAGATTTTAAAGTGAATCAGACGTTGTTAGGGTTACCTAGTTACGGAAGGTTGAAAACAGCAGTCAGTGTGATTGAATCTTGCACCCAGGGCCGGACAGTGATCACACAAAGAAGTGATGTAGAAGCACAGTAGTTTGGGGCTTAGTTTGTTCTGCCTATTCCTGAAGTATCAGGAAACCATTTGGCCTTAGGTATCACTTCTGTGGGAAAGCACACTCTAGCTCAAGCTTCAGCACTAGTAGGAAAGGCAAAGACATAAGGATCACTGGCTCCAAAATATGCTTCTACCAAGCAGATGGACACTTTGTCACCAGCTTTGTGCAAGGCTGGGACTCTGGAAGTAGAAAGGTACAAGACATACCATATCTAAGTTCTACATCTAATCTTCTGCTGGTACATTACCCAAAACATGGAGAACAGCTTAGGAAGTGATGTTCTGAAACCCAGTCTGGAACTGCACTGTCAGGAGGAAATAATTTGGGCAGAAATATGGCAGTACTTGTCTTTTTACCATACCACTCAGTTTTCTATGAATGGATATAAAGGGGTCTGTCTAGACATTGTTATTGTTCTGCTTATTAATTTATATAACAGAGAGTTACAAGTCTCAAATAGTAGTATGGTTACTCAGCATAGAAGTTGAAAACCCTATCATAGAGTTCTAAGATGTAGCAATGATGCTGTCCACTCCCTGCCTTTTAATATGGCACATACAACATCCATGTGATGCCCAGCTGTGAAGGACAAAGATTTGGCATGTTTTCAAAGGGCATGTTTTTGAAATGCCTTCTCAGATCCCCACGTACCAGGTAATAGAAGCAGAGCTCCAGTCACAGCAACCTTTTCCAGTTCAGGAGGATGCACAGCTCCGAGGACCAAATCTAAGCTCTTCCAAGGTGACACGGTGCTACTGATGTTATCAAAACTGCTCTTCATTTAGACTCCTGCCAGATTACTGTCAGCTCCTATCGCTGCTCAGTTAGCAACCTACTGCCTTGTTAGTATGAAACTATTCCATGCAACTTATTATCTTAGTTTTATCTTTTTTGTCTGTTACACCTTCAATTCCTCCTAATGAAGAGCAGAACTGGACCTTTCAGTGTCTGCCTCCTTTTATCCTGGGAACTAATTCACCACGGTGTTGGCAGCACTCCTACTACTGTCAATGGGAATTATGTACTTTGAATGAAGGAGAATGAGGCCATAACTGTTTAAGAATTATGCTATTAAGACAGCACAATGTGTTTTATTTTTATATAGAGCATTACATATGAAGAGTCAAAACCGCTTTGCAGAGAAAAGGGATAATAGACTGTACTTCACAGGGTTGTTTGGAGTGGTGCTCTGATTCAGGAGGAGAAGGACAAATGACTGCATAGATGTGAAGAGAATAGAAGAAAAGCTGGACCTTCAAGATAATAAAGCAGACAGCAAGTTTCCTGACAGAACAGATGTGGCAAAGGGGAAGCAGAAAGATGAGCTACTGAAAAGATCTTAATGGCAACTGGGCAAAAATGTAAAAATGTTGTAGAACTCGGGCTGGAGTAAACTCCTCAGTCCTCTTCCTGCCAAGCACAGACCCTCAACTAAGCACCACAGAGCAGTGTCCACTTACATGGAACCTATTTTCTCCAGGTTATCTTGTAAGTCCACCTACTTGAGTCACCTCAAGTCATGAGATGCACTGGGGAGATGCTGCACGATGCAGCCACCCCCGGGGGTGGCACTGGCTGGGGGGAATCATGGAAAGAGGAAAATCACAGGAAGAGCAGGAGGCAGGTCAGGATGGGCAGGCAGAGCTGTGCTGTCCGCTTTGTTCCAGCACAGTCTTACTAGTTAGAATAAGAGCAGCACCCATATGCCCAAATTTGTTGGTGATGTCTTATCATCAGGTAGCTTCTGAGGTAGGCTGGACACCTGAGCACAACATGCTATGCTGTGGGAAGGCTGCTCCATGGGAAGAGCTGCTTCCTTACCGGATGGAGTGTCAGTTGTACGTCGTGGGAAGGCCCAAGCAATGGTGCTTTCAGGCAAATGAACACCACATCTGGATTCCTTTTCATTCCATTATGTTCCTAACCTTTGTGTGCCTCTCTCCCATCCGCTTCCTTTCCACGAGATCCATCCAGTTGCCTGCAATCTGACGGGAATAAAAGGGGCGTGTGCTTGTGTTGCAGCCACAGCCATGCCTGCAGCCTGCACAGGGGGACGTGAGCCCATTTCCAGGCAGCTCCAATCCTGCCAGCAACGGGGCAGACACAGCACCCTGCTCAGCCTGGGTTCAGAGGCCTTGGGAGCTGCTTAGAAAAGCCATAGTGGTGCTGAGTTTGCTCCCTTCTGGCTCCTAATTCACTTTTTGCAATGGGTCTACATAAGCTGCAGTCGCTGAAGTAGCTGAAATATAGATGAGCCCAAAGGTTGTCTCTTACTCTAGGAAGAAGTCTCCAGAGGATCTGGAAACACAGCAAGTGCTGCATCTCCCTGCTTACCTTCCACCCCACTGCCTCCCAGGCACTTCTGAGCTGCTCTGCATGGCTGGGTGCTGATACTTTTGCTTTGGAGGGTGTTTTCTGGCTGTTTGAAATCCTGCCTGCAGCAGGGCAGGTGGGCCATGCACAGCAGGCAGTGCAGAGCCTGCCAAAGGGATTCTCAGAGCAGATGAAGTGTCCCAACAAAACAATCCAACCCCACAGCATTTCACAGAAAGGGCCACACAGACGATTGTCTCAAACTCCTCCCTCACATCTCACTGTGTCAGTTTGCTTGGCTTAATGCAGTGGGATTATTTTGCTGCTGCACCTTCATCAGTCATCCAGGATAGCAGGGCTCATTCTCAGAAATGCTAAGAAATGTTTGAGCAAAGTTGCTGTTTGATTAATTTGACCCCTAGGGCATGCAGAAAACTAACACAAAATATTTTGTCCAAGTAAAATTGCAATCAATAGTCTCTTCCAGTTTTATTTTTTCCATAGAAACAGCTTCTGTTTTCTATTACCAAATTCCTGTCCGATCATTTACTACACAATTGCAGCGAGGCTGATTAAATGTTTATGGTCTTCTTTTTTTGAAGAAGTGTAGTGGATCATGGTCAGGCGAAATGACTTCCCTGAAGTGGGATATTGAACTTGTAGCAGTGCTGGAGTGGAGCCTGGCAGGGCTTTGCTGCTCAGGGTCACATTTGAAGCACTTCTGTCCTGAAGCCCTAAGTAAAACAAGTCAAACAACACAGACCAGAAGGACTTGAAATAACTGATGTGAATAATTAAAAAAATATTTGTTAAATGTTTGAATTTCCCTTTCCACCCTCTTTTAAAATAATACTTGAATGTAACGTCCAGCAAGAATCCTCTTCTGCTACACGCAAAAATTAAAATCTATTATTGAAATGAAATGCAAATAAAACATCCAAAGACTCCAACCTAGCAAAGCACTTAAGTATGTGTTTATCTTTAAACACATCTGAAACCCCATTGACTTTGGAGGGACTACTCATATGCTTAAAGATAAGCCTGCTTTTGTTGGATTATGGCCCCGAGGATGTAAGTGCTGGGGGAATCATTTTCATGCTCTCCAGAAAGGGCTTTAAATCACTTTTGTTTAAGGAGAGCTAACTGGTTGGATGTAAACACACCTAACAAACCAATAGATCAAGATTAACTTTTATGCTGAGCCACTTGACACATCTCTGGAAATTACCTACTGCTGAAGTTTGATTCTTAAAGAAA
Organism: Chaetura pelagica; assembly: GCF_000747805.2. NCBI lineage: Eukaryota > Metazoa > Chordata > Aves > Apodiformes > Apodidae > Chaetura > Chaetura pelagica. The sequence goes on from NW_009954309.1 coordinate 1,109,144, forward strand.
ATAATGATCCAATTATTTTTTTAATGAAATAGAGCTGTAGGAAAACCTTGGTACCTCCGCGTGGGAATTTTGTTTAAAAGAAAAAGAAAGGAGAAGAGGGACATAGATGTGTTAGAGGGAATGCAGTGTGCAGGTCTGAAGGGCAGGAGAGTTAGGTGGATTATTAGGTTTCAGCACTCGAAAGGAGAAGCAGCATAATAGGTCTTTGGCAGGTTGTCTGCTGTTGGCTTTGCTGTTTTGCTGGTGATGCTCTGAGATCAACAAAACAGATGGGCAGCTGGACAACGTGGCACTAAAAAATAACATCTGGCTCTAATGCAGCATCTTTCATTTGTGGATGTTTGTCTAATCCAAAATCCTTGAAATAAGTGGAAATGCTCTCGTTGACTTCAAGGAGCTTTGCCTCAGCCCCTGCACCGCTCACCTTGCCAAGTTACACAGGCCCCCAGGTCTGTTCAGGTGTGTGGCTCCAGCAGGATCAGCACTGTGCATCCCTTCGGAAGCAGCACAGGGGTTGGGATCTTACTCCTGCCCTTGACATACACTCCCCTGCACTTGAGAAAAAAAATAAAATCTCAGCCCCTTTGTATGTTTTCACTTCTTCCCAGCCCACTGCAGGCCATGGTTCTCTGCCATGCCAGTGTGGTTCCCACAAGCAGGGCAGTGAGAGCCTCTTGCCTCTCCACCAGCTCCCACAGTCCCCATGTGCCACTGCTGCTGGGGGTCTCAGGGCTGCATTGCAGGCACAGCCCATGCACTTCAGCTTAATTCCTTCCCAATAACGCTTGAAATCATAATATGAAAGAGCAGTTGTCAGTGCTGGGTGTTGGGTTTTCTTCGGGGAGTAGAAACCAGAATAGTTGATACTTCAAGAAAACACAGCTTTTTAGGCACTGACACGTCTCTGCTCTGTGCACTGGTGGGAGCCTGGGTCAGAAAAGCAATGGGAAATGCAAACTAAGAAAGCCCCACCATCTAGGCCAAGCACAGCAATATAACAGCACTTCAGCAGCAATGACAATGGAGGAGGAACAGAATGCTGCCAGGGGATAACGGTGTCCTGCTGGCAGCTAAATATGAAAGCCAAAGCAGAGATATTTATAAAATAAACAAGCATCAGGGAAGAGGAGACATTTATTACAGCACAGGAAATAGTGATCTTTAACAATGGTCCATTCCAGTTCCTCTCATTGTTATAGAAATAAAGTGGTGTAAATGAATGCTTTGTCTCCTCTATGTTTTATTGTTTCTCAGGCAATTACCAGCCTGTACTCGGTTTAGTCTGGGGGAGGGAATTGCAAGTCAGCTGATCTGATCCCAGCACAGTTTATGGGGGCAAGTAGGCCAGGAGGAGACATGTCTGTCTCTAAATCTGCATAGGCTTCTCACCACCACCAAAAGTGATAAGCCAGGCTTTATCTACACGGGTGTATGATGTAAACGTCTTCACATGACGACAGAAAGAGGTGCTGCAGGGTGGTGACATCATTTTGGCGGCAGAGACTAGTGAAGCAGCTTCTCCACCCCACCCCTGCACATCAGCCAGCAGTGGCTGGTGGTGCCCGCCCGGGCAGCCCGAGCGCCACATA
>NW_009954309.1:1110997-1114879 GCF_000747805.2 Chaetura pelagica
GGAGGAAGCAGACGGAAAAAAACAACCCTCGGAAAATGGCTGGTTTGTCCCAGTTAAAGTCCTCTGTCTCCGCTGCACCAGCTGCACAGAGGGGGAGTGTACTGGAGGTTACTGTGAAATGGGGATAGGAAACTGCTATGTCAGGAGGAGTTCTGCCAAGGATGGGGGAAATGGGACCACACCCTTAGTCAGAGGGTAAAATGATATCGAGACAGTGACATAAACTGCACTGCCCCGACACAGAAAATCCCCACATGCTGCCGTGCCACACGTGTGTTGCCTGTACCAGTCCTGGGTATTTCATAGACAAAACAGCAGTGAATGCAGACTGGGGCCAAATCTGAGAAAATGGCAACTCCTTCTGTCACTTCAGTGAAATAATCTGCAATAAAGATTATGCTTCTTGCCATCAACGTGCCAAATGGGGGAGAAAAAAAGAGCAAGAATTTGGACATAATTAAGTAGTCAAGTTCCTGTCTGGAATGAGGTCTGAGTTGAACCCATACTCCTTTATTAACATTCTGTAGGGGAAAAAAAAATAATAATAAAAATTAAAAGACATTAAAAACATGGTAGGGTCAAGGTGATGGGTGTACAGATGCAGAGAAGAGAACACATATTTAAGTTGTCAGAGGGATGTGTGACTTACGGGATAAAATAAAACCTAAAGAAAGAAAACACAGTTGACCATCAGAAAAAATTTTCTAGCAAGCCTTTTAAAAAATATTCTCTCTCTTTTCTGAGTTACCTGCTGGTACAACAGCCTCTTAAGACTGTAAAGTAATTCACATGGGTTGTTTTTAAATGTAAAGCAGGACTGAAAAATGTAAGAAAATACTCCCGAGTGAGGACAGATTAGATAGCCTAATAGACCATTTTCCTGTCTAATTTCCATTAAGGTTATTAGTTGGAATGTTGCTTGCAGCATTATTAGTGAAAAAAACCCACTAGAAACACAGTCGTATAGTGGATCCAATATCTCAAAATAATGTTTGTCGTAATAACAGTGATAAAAAAATCCCTCTCAGGTATTTATGGAACTCTAATCAACACCTGAGTGAATCACAGTCTTTCACGTACACATCTTGCAGCACTTCCCTGGAGAAAAGATTTGTATCAACTGTTTAAAAGAAAAGGAGCAGTTATAAACAGGGAGTTGGTTATCTGGTGTGCAAGGGCAATCAGGAAAATTAATCGGAATTAACTGAAGCATGAATTTAATTTGGGTCCTTCTGCCAAGTTACATTTTTGCACATAATCCTCATTCAGGAGGGAAGTGTCTTCCACTGAGTGCAGAGCATTTGGCTCTCGCTGCATACCTGTTGACATCGATACCCATTACCAGTTCAGAATGGATTAGTCGCACTGTCCAGGGACTATTAAATAGAGAATTTGTTTGCATTTATTTTTTTTTTTTCTGTCCTCAAGGTTTGACGGGCAAGCTGCCAGGCATTTTAGAAAGAACTACACACGTTAAAAAATAAATCACTTCCTCTACAGCGGGGAAAACAGGATTGCCAGGGCTCGGCTCAGTTACTCATTCCAGTCTGGGGAACCGTTAACTTGTGTGCTAGGACTAGCATGCCACAACTAGTACAGAGCAACTCGTCCGTGGGTCTGAGTGAGCCAAAATGAAGCCCGACAGGCAGTGTCGGTGTGTTAAATAGATCACGGGTGGAAAAAAAAATAATCAATCAACAGTGTCGGGCAGATGAGAAGAGGCAGTGCACTCAAATCACTTCTGATTTATTTTTTTCCCCCTTTCTTTCTTGTATTTATTAATTTTTAAGATAACACTTTCAGATTTCAGGGACCTGAGGGGCCGGGGCTTCCCTCGCCCCCCGCCCTGGGTGCATCTCCGAGGCCCCCTCGTCCTACGCCCGGCTCCCCGGAGCACCCAGGCCGGGAACACCCCGGGAAGGGCCGCGGGGCCCCAGGACCCTCCGAGCTGCCCTTTACCCGGCAGGACGGGTGGGTGGGCGCAGGGCCCCGGAGCCCCGGCTGGCACGGCCGTCGCTGCGATGCCTTGGCCGGCTACAGGCGGCTCCTGCCTCTCCCCGGCCGGGCTCGGTCCCCGCACACACCGTGATGGGCTCCTGCCTCTCCCCTGCCAGGCTCGGTCCCCGCACACACCGTGATGGGCTCCTGCCTCTCCCCGGCCAGGCTCGGTCCCCGCACACACACCGTGATGGGCTCCTGCCTCTCCCCGGCCGGGCTCGGTCCCCGCACACACCGTGATGGGCTCCTGCCTCTCCCCGGCCGGGCTCGGTCCCCGCACACACCGTGATGGGCTCCTGCCTCTCCCCGGCCGGGCTCGGTCCCCGCACACACCGTGATGGGCTCCTGCCTCTCCCCTGCCAGGCTCGGTCCCCGCACACACCGTGATGGGCTCCTGCCTCTCCCCGGCCAGGCTCGGTCCCCGCACACACACCGTGATGGGCTCCTGCCTCTCCCCGGCCGGGCTCGGTCCCCGCACACACCGTGATGGGCTCCTGCCTCTCCCCGGCCGGGCTCGGTCCCCGCACACACCGTGATGGGCTCCTGCCTCTCCCCGGCCGGGCTCGGTCCCCGCACACACCGTGATGGGCTCCTGCCTCTCCCCTGCCAGGCTCGGTCCCCGCACACACCGTGATGGGCTCCTGCCTCTCCCCGGCCAGGCTCGGTCCCCGCACACACACCGTGATGGGCTCCTGCCTCTCCCCGGCCGGGCTCGGTCCCCGCACACACCGTGATGGGCTCCTGCCTCTCCCCGGCCGGGCTCGGTCCCCGCACACACCGTGATGGGCTCCTGCCTCTCCCCGGCCGGGCTCGGTCCCCGCACACACCGTGATGGGCTCCTGCCTCTCCCCTGCCAGGCTCGGTCCCCGCACACACCGTGATGGGCTCCTGCCTCTCCCCGGCCAGGCTCGGTCCCCGCACACACACCGTGATGGGCTCCTGCCTCTCCCCGGCCGGGCTCGGTCCCCGCACACACAGTGCTGGGCTCCTGCAGAAGCGACCGAGGACAGCGAGGCACCCGCAGCACCTTGCGAGCTGCGTGGGCTCGGGTTTTGCTCAGCGGAAGGCACGCTAGGAACGAAAACACAAACGTCAGCTCAGTTTGTAATTTTACCCTTATCCCGTTTTAGACTAACAACAAAAATCATGGGTTTTTTTACAACAGGGAAACAAGTTTTAAAAAATAGTGCGGGACAGGAGGCAAATGCAGAGAACGACAATTGCTGATTGAACATACTCCTTGGCATTTGAAACGAATTAATTTATCTCGAGTAAACACATGATTTGAGGGACTGGCGAATCTCCGCAGCACATTTTCCTGACTCGATGCGCGGGGAAGCGCAAATAAAATCGTTTTAAACTGAGGGGCAGCCTGTCCTTCCCAAGTATTGCTCCGGCTCTAAACCCGCACTTCGATATTACACACCTCAGAGGCAACGAACAATTTAACGGAATGATTTTTATTTAAAAAAAACCCCAATATGTGAGTGTTGTCAGGTCACTGGTTGCTTTAGAATCATTTCCCGGGGCGGGCGGTTGGATTTTAACTTCATGGAGAGATCATTTTGCCAGATTTTATTCTTGTTATTGTTTGTTATTGTTATTTCTTTTTCTCGCAGGCTGTGTTAGGGCTTGTTCCTGAAAAGCAAATGTATTAATTTTATATATTTTTTTTATCTAATTCGTTCTTACAGTTGTTTATTTTTCCCTCTCTGTCGTCGACGGTGTCACCGCAGCGCAGGGAGCGCGGCAGGGGACAAGCGAACGCAGCTTTCGGGTAAAGGAAGGAAAGCTCGAATGCCATAAATCGAATGGCGCCATCGGATGCTGCAGATACTCTGTTTGTGCCAGGGGAAGGGATCGATGGGCCGGCCCCGAGGGCCG
>NW_009954309.1:1115931-1121200 GCF_000747805.2 Chaetura pelagica
CAGCAGGGAGTGGAGCTCCCCCGGGGCTCAGTTTGTTTTCCCGTTGGATTTCAGGGTTCCTTTGAGATCTGCTTGCCCGGGCAAAGCCGTAGGGTTTTATTTGAGCAGCGCAAGTGCCTCTCCTTGGGGCAGAGAAAGGGACCTTCCCTCAGCTCTGCAGGTGCCAGTTTCTGGGAATTCCTAAAAGTGAAAAGAGCCTCTTTATCCCCATTAAATGTGCACTGGGCTTGGGGGAAGGAGGCTCTTCCAGGACGGATGAAGATTACGGAGCTCAGGGATCCAGCAGTCAGTCCCTGGGGTAAAGAGGAGCCTTTTTGCCCCAGCCAGACCTCACCGCCAGCAGTTAGGGTACCACCCTGCTCTCTGCCACAGCCGGAAGGGTGGGTTTGCTGCCTCTCTCCTTACAGTGGAAGCAACCCCCTCGCCCTCCATCCAGGCTCGGTGCTTCCCTGACACAGACCCTCCGCTCCACAGCTAAAGTCGCGGCCACCTGACAAGCTGGAAGTTCCTTTCATACCTCTGTGGGGGCACTGGCGAGATTCAGTGACAGCTTGAAGGAGATGGAGCCCTCTCGTCCCCTTCAAGAGGACACAGAGATTCAAGCACAGCCACGGGCATGCCTTTCCCACCTCCCTCCCCAGCCAATCCACTGGGTTTTGCAGGAAAGCAGTAGTTTTCCTCCCAGGAAGGAGCACCACCCTGCCCTGCACATCTCGGCAGGGATACATGTGCATGGAAGAGTTCAGCCCTCCAAATAACAGCACACTCTCTCTCCCCACCCCCATCCCAGACCTTGGGATGTCCTTTCAAACCTTTTTTACTCCTTGCTCCAGGTTTGCCCGGACAAGCCTACAAGCTCGGGTGCTATTTGAAGGGGAGGAGACAAGCTTTACCCCCTGGATCCCAGTGACTTTCCTTGTTGTGTCCATGGTAAAGCAGTAATGGGGAAGGGTGGTGCCTGCTGTGGATGCCCACTGCTCTGACCTCTGTATCTCAAGTGCCTTTCAGAGCACTCTTGGGCAGGGATCTCAGTGGAAAACCTCTCAGAGACCTTCACTTTATTCCCTACCAGGAGGGGCAGCTCCCTCCCTTCCTTCCTCTGACTGACAAGAATGAAAGGAGGAATTGGGTTAATTCTGCCCACCCCCACATCAAAACACCCACAGCCCTTTCTAGCCCTTCCCACTACTGTGACATATTGTGATGCTTCACTGTCTGGAGCTGAGTCTGGCTCCAGGAGGAGCCCTGTGTGATTTCATGGAAATCCTGAGTGTGTGCTTGGTGATTTCCATGCCCAGCAGTTAAGCCACCTCAGGTTGCCTCGCTGAGTGCATGTGAAATTCAGCTGGTGCCATAGGTAAGGCCTTGTCAGGTGTTTGTGAGCAGCCTGAGCACACAAGAGGGCTTGAAAGAAAACAGAAAGCTGTGAGTGGACTCAAGCAACCATCCACCTTGGTAATTTCTTACTGTGAACCCCTCTGCTCTTGAAGGTGAGGGGGGATGCTGCAGGTACTGCAACAGCACAGAGCTGCAGAGATTTCAGCCATCTGAAACTCAGCATTTCCTGGGAAATGTCTGTTCACACCAGCTTGGCTCAGGCTCCTCTGCTTTTCTTGCATTTAATGTTTATAAAGGCAGAGGAAATAAAATAGCCTGGAAGGGCACAGAGTTCCATAATGGCCATCACAGGTGACTGCCTCGCTGATACTTAGTTGATATGAAGTCACTGTATGTGGATTCAATCAACCCTACTGCACACACAGTGCACCCCACAGAACACCTTCTCACATGGGGTGACAATCTCTCTTGTCAAAGGGGCCAAAACACAGAAAACATTTCAGGAAAAGAAGAGAAGGGACTAAAGGAATTACCAGTGTAGGAGGTAATCTAGGTAAGCAAAGAATGGAAACCAAACCCTTTCCCTTCCTCCCAAAAAGCCCATGAGTCCTTGGCAGTCTTACCTAAGGGAGAAATTTTTCCTGACCCCAGCTCTGATGGGTCAACAGGTACCAAGGCAGTATGTGAAACACATGGGTCATGGTTATTCTTGCTGTTATCCATGCCATTAAGCTCTCATTCCTAAACATATCCAAAGGAGTACAGTTGAGGAAAAGAGAGCTTGATCAGGAGCAAACTAACCTCCACCTGCTCTGTTAGGCAAAGTGGCCTTTTTTTACCAAGCATCAACAGGTTAAGAAATAAAACGCGTGTCAGTGCAGGCTTTAGAGAACTGTATTTAGATTTACAAACAACATTGTAACTGGATCAACAGGCTATAATTAGAATTTAATAATCCAAGTGGAGAAGTAATACACCCACTGCTTCAAAAATTGGAGCCTTTCTTTTGCAGTTCTGAACATTCAGCTCTGCAGATTGGACTCCAACTTGCTTGACACAATTACTGTCCTAGTGAGGCAAACATGTTACAAATAAGAACAATAACATCAACAATAGTCTAAGTCTAATACCATAAACAACAGGAATAATCGGAACACCTCCTGCCCCAGTGCAATCTGCACAACTGGGACAAGCAATTAACATGTTTGTTGGGAAAAATATGCAAGAAAATGCTGTATTTTAGGTACTTTTGAAAAGACTTGAAGGCTGGCAAATATGTTCAAGGCAATCCTGTCAGATGCATCACTGACTATCAGATTCAGTCTTGGATTTATTTCTAAAGTGCACTGGAGTCAGCAGTGGGACTCAGCAAAATTGTTGAAAAGGGAAAAGAGATCTGTGAAAACTAGATTCCCTTCACAATGTGGTCAGAGTATTTAGTATGAGGTGTGTAATTAAACATAAGATTAATCCAAGGGAATCAACATAGGGACTTGACACACACGTGCCAAAATAGATTTGGTCCCTGGGATATGTTGGTGACACAACAGGCAGGGTGTGGGCACAGAGCAGAACCCTGGCAAAGCTCCTGCCATGGACTGGCCTCTGAACATTGCAACTCAGGCCAGTTTCCAGTCCCAGATATAAAAAGGAGACCTTCCCTCTCATTTTGTTTGCTGAACACACGTCAAAAGAGATTACCCATCCGGCTGGAGGCAGGACCTCTCTCCAGCCATTGGCCAAGTGGGAAGGAGGCAGTGCCACTTCCTGACACAGATGCTGTGGTGTTGCCATCTGTGACATCTGGGGGTTTCCTGAGTGCCTCTGGGATCTCTTTTAAATGAATGAAATAGTGGCTCAGAGGCTCTGATCCCAGGCTGAGGAACTACAGAAAGGACAGTACTTCTTAGAAGTTTTCCTCCTTCCTACTTTCTGCCACAGTAACAGATATATTTCCCCATTTTACACAGAACAGTTTGAGAACCCTATTTTAAAACTCATGCAAGAATCCAAAGCGTAGTTCTGGAGGTATTAGATCTGCCTGAAAATAAACTGTGCACTACTAGGACAGGAATAATCTGGTGCAGGATCTCGCCTGGCCAGCAGGTGGTCGGCAGGGATACCTCGAGTCAAAAATTCAGCTGAGAGGATGTGATTGGCTAATCTTTAATGAAGCCTTGACAGAAAGTGTATATTCTTCAGTCTTTCTTAAAATTGTAACTTGATTTCTTTACATGTACTGACTAATCTTTGGCTTCTTGAAGTGCTGGGAGGCTGCCATGAAAGTGGTGACGTAGGTGAGTATTTACAGAGACTTCAAGGTAGAAGCCTCTGCTTGAATTAGCCAGAGTTGACTAATCCAGGCATTGTACAGGGCTGAATGTCACCCATTGGTAGGGCTCTGAGCCCTTAGAGTGTGTCAGAATCACAGGTACTGTTCCTGGGTGCTGGTATCTGCTCACTGAGCTGGCTGAAAGGCATTTAAAAATCAGCTGAGGTGAAAAAAGCCAATTTCCCTGTTGAGGGTGTTTCAGAAGAAATTCAGGTGTGTTGCGTAGCCCAGCAGGTCTAGGAGCTGTTTCTTTGTTTGTTTGTTTTTTTCTCTGGGAGTGTGAGTTTGAGGGACCCAGCTGAGTCTGTTTAGCTCCTGCTTACCGGGGCAGCCAGGAGTGAGCTAGTTCTCATGTGGCTTTTGGGAGATGGCTGTGGTCCCACTCAAGTGCCTTCCACTGGACAACCCTTAGAGCTCATCATCATTGCATGTGCAGAACTGAAACCCTGCCCCTCAGAGATGTCCTGGGGTCACAGCTGGGGTACCTGGGCAACACATGCCATAGCAGCGTGTCATGGCAGCTGCCAGCTCCCTTCCCCACTGAAAAAGAAGTAGGAGAAATGAAGAGGTTCTCCATCACTGGCACTAACACAGGGCCTACACAGCTCTGTGTGACAGAGGGGCAGCTCAGGGTAGTGTTCTGCGTCATGGAGGGGAGAGCTGGTGAGGAGGATGTGAGAGCAGATGCTCTTCAGCTCGGCAAGGAGAGGTAAAGTTTTTCTAGGCTGGCATGATGTCTCTGTCCTGTACCAGCCTAGAGATCAGACAGGAGGGAGTGAGATAGAGATGAAATTCAGGGGGAAGGTGAATATTATATCAGGTTCTCAGGTTTTTTTTCCTGGTTAAAATGAGACTCCTCAAACTAGCAGCCTGGCTAGGGGAGAGACAACAAGTCTTTGCCACAGTTACATTTGCAAAATGTATTTTCCCTGGAGATTTCCTTTCTTGCTCTCTCTCCCCAGCCTGCAAAAGCAAGGGCTGCCCCTTTAGTGCTGTGTGCTATAAACGAGAGCTCTCAAAAAGAAGCCAAAAGAGATGTCCAGGAGAGCAAACGCAAGCAGCCACATGGCATAGTGCCTGCAGTGTACCCGACAGCCCTTTCAAGCTGCTGTCTGTGCTGTCCTCTTGCCACTCTTCACAGCAGCTGAAGATCAAGTCTTTCAGAACTTGTGTCTGGCCAGCTGACCCAGCATTGTCACTCCTTTAATTATTAATCCATAAGGCAAGATGTAAAGGGAGGTAACACGAGACTGTGCATGTGTTTTGTGTCTATCTGGCGTCAGGAATTCCCAGGCAAAATCGTAGGAGCCCAGCGCTGGTGTCCCTGCTGCGTTCACTGACTTGCTTTCCAAAGAAGGACTTTTCCATCAAGTCGTAACAGCTGAACACGCATCAGCACCTCACCGAGCTGCGTCTCGGCTGCCCAAACTCCCCTGCAAAGACGCTGGGTCCCCCCCCACCCCAGCCTGGCCTCCCACCCCTCCCCAGACTCTCCGTTCAGAGCAGACGAACAGTTCTGGAGGGAGATGCGCAGCGGCCCCCGGGGCTGCGGCCGGGGAGGCTCCCGCTGCTCTGCCCTGGGGGGGCGGGGGGGGCCCG
>NW_009954309.1:1130290-1138333 GCF_000747805.2 Chaetura pelagica
TGCCCTGGGGGGGCGGGGGGTCCCCGCACCCGCCGGGCTCGGGCCGTGGGCTTCGAGCCCCCTCTTGTGGCAACGCGCCGGTGTTTGGGACCCGCCTCGCCCCGCACCCTGCGCGGGGGCCGGGAACTGGGGGGCCGGGAACTGGGGGGGCCAGGGACTGGGATCCGGGGACTGGAAGGCAGAGCCGGGGCCTGAGATCAGGTATCCCAAGTATTTCTCCCGTAAACCAGTTTTGAAGGTGGAGAAAACGCTCGCGAGCCAGTCGCGGTCTGGAGGGAGGTATTCCCAGGAGATGCCTCCTCTCCATGAACTCTCTTTCAAGGGCTTGGAAATGCTTGGCATTGTTTGCTTGTCACACTGACACCGCCTTTGGCTCAGGAAGTTCATGAACTGCAAATTGCTTGAGGCTGAAAGGCTGTGCTGGGAAAATGTCACTCCTCTCTTGCCCTGTGCTTGTACCCATCACCCTAAGCAACTGGTGCTGGAAACGGGATGGGAGGAGATGCCAGGCTTGGTGGATCTGAATCCTGCCCCAGCACAGCTGCAGAACTGCATGGATCTGCTGCAGAACTTGCCTGTGACAAACAGACCTAAAGGTAAAATGAATATTGCATAGATGTCAAGAAAGTGAACTGTACCCATTCTAGGTACTGAACGAGGCCGTGGTCCTGAAGAAGGTACAGTGTGTCTTCATGACAATTAAAGACATTGAGTCCATGCAAATGCATAAAGGAATGTGTCTAGGTGAGAGCCTTGACACAGCCTTTATAGTTTTGGGTATTCAACTTAGCCATCTTGAACAAATATTTAAAATTGTGCATAATTCTGCCCGGGTCTGGGATTTCCCACTGTAATGTTGTAGGTTGTATGTGTTGCACATTCCTCCTACCAGACAGCAGAGAGCAGCAAGTTCTTGGGCAGGGAAAGGAAGAGAGAAGCCAAGCAAGAAACTGAAGTGGTGTGTCCAGCTAGAACATCTGTAATGCCTTATTAAAGAAAAAAAAGCTAATTCTGCTTTCATATCCATTAAACTGGGTTATATGAGTTTAAATGAAGCAGAGTGAGACCAAATTCGGCTACAAAGCAGCTATATAAAAGCATTAAGTTGATTGCTTAATTGGCATAAATGGCATATTCCTGCTATTAGTGTTGGACTGCAAAAAACCTCAGTCTTGAATTAATGAACAAAAATTATGATCATTTCAAAAAGGACAAAAAAAAAAGTCCAAAACTGCAAAGGACGCTGCCCAACATAATTTACTTTTACTTATGTAAACATTTGTCCACAAGGAAAGAGTTCTCTGTACTGCTGGAACAAAATTTCAGGAGGAAAATTTCAGTTTATCCTTTGCTAACCTTCTTCCTCTGTGTTTGGAAACAAAGCTCAGTTATGTCCAAAGCCCCTGGTTTTAAGATGCCTCACCCAGCCTGCAATGTTGGGCAGGTTTTAGCAAATCCTTCATTCAGTTTGGAATAATGATTTAAAACACTGACCTGTAGCAAACCCTGGCAGGTCTCTAGTGCCTGCCCAAGGCAACTGGTAGAGGAATCAGTAAAGGAAATCAGTTATTCCAGTGCTGCTGTGATCTGTGACCACTGTGGACTGGCCTTTTTTGATCATTGCTGCCAGCAGGCACCCTGGCCATGCCATGAATTCCCTCCCTGGGCAGGGGGGTGCAGGGACAGGGCTGCTCCTCTCCTCCCGTGTCCTCTGGATGGGGCACAGGGATCACATTCACTGGCAGTCACACTCAGTGTGTCCAGAGATCCTTCTCCATCTTTGAGGTTTGTTAGCAAAAGAGAGTTAGCCAAGGGCTGTTAGGAGATACTACCTACAGCTGGGTAGGTAGTGGAAGCAGTAATTTGTGGGTAAAATGAAGGAAAGCTGTGATTTGAATCAAATAACCTTATATATGAAATAAATATGCAAAGAAAACAAAGGCAAGTGTCTGGTGATCCTGGCCCCTGTGATCACTGGTGCTGCCCTGGTGTCCAGTGCCACTCAGTGCTGCCCAGTGGTGGCCTTGGTGCATGGAGCCAGCACTGCCCTGTCTGGGAAACCAGGGCTCAGGCCGTGCAGGGCCATTGCTGAGGGTGCAGAGCTCCCTCCTACACTTCTGGGGTCTGAATGTGGGTTGAGATGTTCCTTTCCTGTGTTTCCCACTTTTGTGCAGCCATTCTAACTACAAGTGCCCATCATATGGGCTTGCAGCCACAGGAAGCAGGTCCAAAAAAAAAATTCAAATCCTTCCTCTTTGGATTTTAGGGTTCCTGCTAGAATCTCTTTGACCTTTTCAACCCAGCTTCTTGCTGGAGTTTTAAAGGACAGCTACTACAATGCTGCAGGCCTTGTGGCCACTCTGCTGTGGAATATTTGATCTAATGACTGATTAATTGGTTAGAGATGGCTGTTTTCTAGCAGTTAGACCTGAACAAGAAGCAAAACATACCATGGTGCTTGAATACACAGAGTTGTAGAAGAATTTCTATTGGAAGGGCTGTCTGGTGCTCTATGGTCCTAACTGCAAAGCTAGATCAGGCTTCTCATGGCTCTATCCAGGCAAATGTTAAAAGTCTCTAAGGACTGAGATTTTACAACCCCTCTGGACCCCTCTTCTGGTCTTAAACCACTGACTTTGTGATGTGTTTTTCCTCTTTGGTGTCTAATTCTTGTAATTTCCTTTTGTTCTTTTTCTGTGCAACTCTGAGAAAATAACTCCGTCTTCTCTGTCACCCTCTTTAGATGGTTAAAGGCAGCAATTAGATCACCCATAAAGCTTATTTTCTTTGCACCATTCCCCCAGGTTTCTCCAGGGAATCTTCATTTGTAATATGCTCCAGACACCTAAACATCTTAGCAGAACTCCACAGGACTCTCCCCACGTTGTTGATGGGGTATTTCATCTATGTAAATTTAATAAGTTGCAACAAACAGATACATTGTAATTATTATCTTCTTCCCTACATCCTGTTCTTAAGGACTAGCCCATAGTTGGACTGACATTTTTTGGAATGTAAATTATGAAGTGAGAAGCTGGACAGTAACTGCTCATCAACAGGTAAAGCACCTGAAGACTAAGTAGAAAAAAATGAGCAAGAAATTGTATCTCTCCCAAAAATACAATATTTCCTGCAACTGTGTGTAGAAGAAATGGATGAAACAGAAATATTCCAAGAAAATCCCTATAGAGGGTTTTCTCTCTCAAAAGCACAAGTAGTGACATGGCAGCTCTCAGGCAGTGTGAACATCTTCTTTCTCAAGAAATAGTTGCTTAGATGTCCAGAAATAATTTAAATATTAATACTTCTAACTAAACATTCTCGTGAAAATCAAGGATTATGGCTCTCCACCTTTTCCTGTGTGTGACATCCAGGGAGGAGCTGGGCTTTGGAAGTGAAGCAGCTGTGACCCTCTGCAACCCCACACCAGGAGCAGCAGGATCCAGGAGTGCAGTTCCCACAGCTGCCTTGTCAAGGGATAAACAGAACTACAGAGGGGCCAGGCATTAAAATCTCCCCATTACCTAGTGTCAGCTCCCCTTCTTGGGCAATATGGTCTCATTAGACCTAGCTGTTGTCTGCAGCAGAGAAGTCTGTGGCTTTGTAGCTTTGGTAGGATGGTTGTGTCCTTTGGAGGTGGTGTGCTATATGCCAGCAAGATTTCCTGAAAGCATAATTGGACATTAGCCTGACCAATAGTACTGAAGCCAATCCACTGGTTTGGTGAGTTCTACAGCAGTGGTTTTTCTGGCAAAGAGTATGAGTTGTGTTACGGACACATCTGTCAATATTGTTATGGCAACATCATTTATTGAGGGGACCTTGGTCTGGCAGAGTTGACAGAAGCAGCAACCTTGTGTTTCCAAGCTTTGTATCCAACTGGAACCCATGACATGTTGAAACAAGATGTTGAGCTCCGGGCTCTTGCTGTCTACTGTGCCTCTGAGCTCTTTAAGATGTGGTTCATCACCCAGAGAAGCTGATCCACAGGTCTATTGTGATGGGGGTCTGTTTTAGGGCAAGCATTTCAGCCAGCTGCTAGGGATGGCTTCTTAACCTTCCCTCTTCATTGCTGTGACCAGATATTTCTTTTCTCAGAGCGTACTGGGCACCAGAAACCTTCAGGAAGTGAAGAGACTCAGTGAGGGAAAAGATTCCTTTAACTTCTCCTTAAGGACATTATGATCCAGGGAGAGCATACACTGTTCTGCCTGCTACTGACATTTGGTGCCTCTGTGTATGCCTCCACAAGGAGAGGTCTTCTGTACTCTGGAAGATATTCCTGGCATACAGATGGAGAAATGCTGGCAAGAGTGATGTGATGCTCAACAGCTAAAGTGAGCCAATGCATCAGAAGTGAGAGTCTGAGCAACAACCTCTTGAAGAGCACATAGGAGGGCAGCATGTGAAGGGCTATCACTGCAGCTCTCCTTTCATTAGCAGTTAGCCAGAAAATTGAGGGAAAGGCAGCAGCATCCACAAGGCAGCCTGCCAAGAGCCTTGGCCTTGCTCTGTGCTGAGGACTGCTGGCAGCTCCATTGAGATGGGGACACTTGCTTTCCAGCCAGACTCCTGGACTTGGACATACCCCTCAGGTGGTATGTGGCTGTTGTGCTCCACTCCATCTTCTCTCATGTAGCATGAGGAGGGCAGTGGGGATCAAAGGTGTCCAGTGTTGTAGGGTTCAGGAGGCTGTGCTGCTTCTCCTCGTGGCCAGCACTGCTACACACATTACTGCATGGGGACATGCAGTGACTTCCAGTCCTGCCTTCTGTCTTCTCTGTGTGTGCAGGACCTTCAGGGTTTGTCTGAAATCCCCATTATAGCATCTATACAAATGTTTCTCTCAGCTGCCCAGCCTTTCCTTTCTGTGTTTCTCTTGTCTTTTAGTCTGGATAAAAGATCCAAGTCCCCACTTTCCAGCCCAAACTTGCATCCAGCTCTCACTCTGTCTTAAAGCCCCATCTCTTAGAATGTAACGTAACCACTGGGCTTTGCCTGCCTGGCAGGACTCAAGCTAAAACCCTTCCTGAATTTATATTCATCCTGCAGTTGAGCTACTTCACTCATGTATCTCAAATTCCCAGGAGGCCATGGAGAAGGTCAATGCCACTTAGATGGCTTTTTGCAGGCAGTCTGAGTGTCAGGCAACAGTAGGGAGTGCCACTGGTGCTGGGCAGTCCTGGGTGCCAGGCAGTCTGGGGAAGTGCCTGTCCCTGGGTGAAATGTGGTCTTCTTAATCTCCTGGGTTCATTACACACAGGACCTTTGGCCCAGATGACTCACTCAAAAGTGCTACAAGGTTTTTCTTTCTTCTTGAGAAGAGTGGAAGAAAGACTCGCACGCAGTTCTCAAAGCTACATTCCTTTCTGACCCAAAACGTTTTGCAGAAGGCACTTTCATAATGCAGCCTTACTCATCAACCCGGGTAGGGTCTCATCTCCAAGGAATTGTGGCTTAAACTAATTTAACAAGTGAAACTACACTTGAAGAGTGAAAGATATTTCCCCACTAAGGTGGCAAAGTGCTGTTTACTGAGTCACTAAAATGCACTTATGAGCTATTCCCATGACTATTCTAAACATTTGAAGGGCCAGCATTGCAAAGGAGAAGCTAATTAATGGTGTATTAGCTAAAATGGGTGGGACAAAGTTTGAAAAGTTCATGTATGCTTGCTCAGAGCTAAAGGAAATTAGCAGAACTGAAAGACATTTGAAGACAAGTGGCGACTCAATGATGTCCCAAGGCACATCCATCTGTGAAAGTATCTTCCACCCCTTGAATCCGCAATGACTAATGAGCGGTAGGATAATGGAGTTAAAAGTATTGTAAGAGTATTTCACACATAAGAAGGGGAAGAGGAATTACTTAGAGTGTCATTAGGAAAACTGGGACGAAAATATGTGATGGAAAATTTAGCCTGAGGTTCAAGAAACTCTGAGCCACTGACATAAACCCATGTCCAGTCCGACTGCCAGCACTGGGAAGCAGAAAGAGGTGTCTGGCTGTCAGCATCCTTCAGACTCCTGCCTGTGGTTTATAAAGTGCCGTGGGTGGCTGAGGGCAGAAAATACTCTAAGCAGAGTACTTTGAGGATTAATAGTCCTTAATAACCTTGGAGCTGTTCCAAATGCAGGTTTGACCTCAATGTTATCAGTAAGGCTTGGGCAATACTACAGCCTGCAAAGGATGACTGCTTGTCTGTGTTCTGTTTACCTCAACACTTGTACCATGTTGGAAATAAGATCAGTAGATAGTTTTTCCATTAGCATTTCACATGCTGAGAATTGAGAGGGTCTGTGCCACTCACAGAGACAGTCTCAGCTGCGTGCTGGTGGATATTTACATCTAAGAGCTTGTTCCTGTGTTTGAGGTTTTACATTTCCTTCTTTTAAACTGCTTATATACATATGGTGCCACATTAATAATAATAAAGGATAAACACTTTTTTTTTTTTTTTTAAGAGCACAGTAGACTTGTCATCTTGAATCTAAGTTTCTTTGCCAGTTCCAATAGTATAAAATTGCTGTATTGTATTGTATGTATGAATCTTGATGCTTAGCTTTTACGCAGCATATAATCTTACATACTCTAATGTTAATTAAATTCCAAAGAAGCAGTTTTCTGATCTCACCACAGGGAACTTGTTTGCCTTAAAATGTAACTACTGGGCTGAGATATTCTCCACTATATTAGCATTACGTTCACTACATTAACTCAGTAAAGACTTTGGCATAAGACATGTAGCTGAACCTCAGTAATCCCCTCTGCTTATCTGGAAACCCAGGGCTCCTGCATTGGGTCACATTCGTGGTGAGTTTTTACACTGATGACTCACTGTGATACTAACCTTTCCTTTTGTTATAACCCCCCCAAGTGTTATCACAGCAATCAAAGGAGTCACATAAATAAAAGAGCAGTGTACACATTGCTGTGAGGTGATAGAGCCTAGGCTTTGTTTGCAAAGCTTTCCCCAAGCTGAGTAACAGTTGTTGCACTGCATCTGTCAGTGTTTCACTTTGATTTCTCCTTGGCCCTTTAGAAAGGGACTGAAGGAATGGTGCTTGATCAGAAGCAGGTTCCCCTCCCAGTCCCAAAGGTATCTGCACTTAGCATATGGTTCAGATAGCAGGATGTGTGCATGGAAGGAAGGAAAAGTACCTGGCATGGGGCTCTGCTGTGTTGGAATCCCAAGCATTGCCACAATCAAACCCTCCAGTCATCCTTGCATCCTTGGCTCCTGTGGGCAACCGCACAGGAAGCCCTGGGAGATAGAAAATGCTGAGGTTACAAGTTCCCTAAGGAAGAAGGGGTAACGTTTCCCCCATTTTGAGAGCAACTGTGATGGTTTCTTGAGTTTGTGGAAGGGGTGAAAGAAGAGGGGCAAGTGGAGCCTTTCCTCTGACAACAGTTTGCGAGTGAGGGAGAGAGGATGAAGTGGCTGGTTAGCTTTGAGTGAGAGAAGACTGCTCCTGTTTAGTCACTGTGCAAAAAAAAAAAAAAAAGACTCCCATCAAAGGTGTTTTCTGGCTGTGTGACTTCATCCATGCTAAAACAAGAAAAAAAAGAGTAACAGAGACTGCTACCCAAGCCTTGGCAAGCACATGAAGAGTGTTTGCGTCTCATAAATGAAATGATGGGGCCACTTACTTGGCTTTGGTGTGAACAAAGAATGAAACAGGAAATGCTCCTATTCAGGATGAGAGTCCTGGGCATCTTTGAATCCACTCAGCTTTATATACAGTGTCAGGATGCTAGTCCTGAGTGCTCTCAAATATTCCCAGAGGTTAAAAGCTCAAGCACTTGACTCAAGTGAAAGCCGAGACTTTTAAAGATGGATACAAAGCAATCTAAACCATCTTCTGGGGTATCCAATAGGCCCTATGCAGCTAATTAGTGGATTTCTCTCTCCATTCCAGCAGTATAAGGTGTAAAGGACAGTGTGGGAAGAACAGGAGGTATCAGGGCCACTCATACTCCATGGGAATATGATTGGGGTCAGGAGGAGAGAAATAATTGCAGAATGCCTGAGAAGCATCTGTT
>NW_009954309.1:1138455-1147539 GCF_000747805.2 Chaetura pelagica
AGGACACACATGCTCTACAGAAGTGTCATATACCTGTCTTGGGGCTGGGCTTGGGCCAGCACTGCTTCTGGGCTCCACTGTGGGCTGAAATCCCACAGAAACTGATCTAAGGAGCCGGAGGGGTAAGAGTGGTGGGTGGTAGGTGGAGGGAGTCCTTCAAAAATACTCATGGATACTAATGAAACATCACTGGCACCCTCCTTGCCTTCATCCCCAGGTGGAGTGTCTTTGTCTAGGGATCAAATCTCATGTTTACTCAGCCTTGAGATTGCTTTTTTTTTAGCTCAACTACTGCTGCTACTTGTTCTTTGTTGGTTTGGGGTGGTTTTCCTTTTATTTTGGGGTTGATACCACCTTTATACACAGACATTCATTTTATTGGGGACCTTAGGTATGTTAGTGTATTCTGGAAATACTTTGCAGGGTGTATATAATAGAGGAATAGATCAAATCCTCCGTGATCCTGGTTAACATCTAATCTTGAATGGGATGTTTTTAATACTCACTGTCACTGAGCACTGCCAGGCTGAGGTCTTAGTCCTTTATCAAATGATACTGTCATCAGAATCAATGCCAGATGAAAATAAAAACAAGCAGTCTAGTCTGTTGCAATTATATTTATTTCTTTATTTTTATAAGGCATTTTCCATCCTTCAAGTCACTCTGGTTTTGTTCAAAAAAGGAGAAGGTGTTACACTATTGAATGTTTGTCAGTACAATACAGTGAACTCAATGGTGTGTCACGGGAGAGAGGTAAACACAGCAGGTCTTTGACAACATGGGAGACAATCTGGTGCAAGAAAAGTTTTATTGATTATTGAAAACCTTCTCATTGCACAAACAATGACCTTCTCAGTATGACCTTCTTAGTTTACCCTTTGCAATCCATGGAACATCAGATAAAACAGGAATTCTAACAGATGTATATTTGTAGTGGAATACTTAAACCTTGCAGCTGTGGGCACAAAATTGCCTTTCAAGCAAGTACCTTCAGAGCACTCACATTTGCCCTAATCTAAGAAATGGAAGTTAGGAAAAGTGCAAGTTTACTGTCCATTAACACAAATAGGAAAAGTGTATTGCAAAAATCTCTCTCAATACAAGTACCAGTAACTCAATTTGGAATAACTTGTGGTTAGTGGGATTTGCTTTTAAGCAACTGAGTTCAAATATGTAATACAGCAATAGCGGGAAATGGGTTAGATTAAGCAAATCATGTAAAAATCATTTCTGGATATATTTTTATTAAATTTTCTCATTGTCTCAAGCCCGGAGCCTGATGCTGTAAATGACTGAGAAGCTCCTGGGAATTGAGAAATACTTTGCAGACCTACCATGTATAGGAGGAGACAGAGAAGATTTTAAAGTGCTTTGGAGGAAAGAGGTTTAGATCTGAGATGCAGATGAAAAAAATTACAGGACAAATTTGGTCAGAATTACCATGCTGGGCAGTGGAAACTTTTTTAAGAAGAGCATAAATGTGAGTATAGTGCCTTAGACACAGGGGCCATTTGGCCCAGTGCTCTGCTTCACTTTTCCAGTTGCCAACTGTTTTCAGTACAGGGGGTGACTGAACCCAATGTGGTCTTAATGTTCGTTACTCTAAACATCTCTCCATCATCTTCTTTAAGGCACATGAACCCAGCATCCTTTGGCAAGGAATTTTCCTGTTACATGAGTAACCATCCTGTTTTATTTGTTTTGAACCTGATTTCTACTTGTTTCACTTGATGTTTCCCAGTTCTAGTCCCTAAAGAGGTTTTGAAGAGTTGACCCCTGACTTGTGCTCTCCAGACCACCCATGAGTTTGAAGATTGCTGTTACATACTCCCTCAGTTACTGTTTTTTATTTCCTGGCCAAGAACACTACTTGATCATTCTTCATGTGAAAGGTGTCCATGCGTTCAGTCATCCTCTTTGCTGTTTGAAATTTTCCTGGTTTTAATATGTGTTGTCTGAGGCCAGAGCATGGGAATTGCATTGGCTACTCCAGGTATGGGCAAAACATGCATTTGTACAGCAGCATTTAGCTGCCCAGTGTTTTAGTGTCTATTTTTAACTTATAATTCCCAATATATGCTTTGCCTTTTCAGCATGATCAGTTGTTGGGCTGATGTGTTTGTGGTACTGATACATTTTACTCCCAGACCTTGCTGCTGAGTGATAGTCACCCCAGAGCCCATCATTTTCTATGTGAAGTTAGGATTGCTTATTCCACTTTGGTACTCCCAGACCTTGCTGCTGAGTGGTGATGGTCACCCCAGAGCCCATCACTTTGTATGTGAAGTTAGGATTGCTTATTCCACTTTGTGTGTGTCTACATTGCTTTTATCTGCCATTTGATTGCTCGGCATCTTTAGGTCCTTCTACAGTTCCAACCTGCCCTCAGCCTTACAGCTCTTAAACCTTTCATGCCATCAGCAAACACTGCCACCTCCCAGTTTATCCTCTTTCCCAGTAATTTACAAACATGTAGAACAGCAGAGCTCCAGCACAGAACCACACAAAGCTCCACCTTCAATCTCCCTCTGCCTTTTCCTCTTGCCCTCTGTTCATCTCTGTTAATAATTTATTTCTTCCTGTGAAGACTTCCCCTGTCATGTCACGGCTATTTAATTCCCTTAAAAACATTTAGAGAGGGACTTTGTCACAACTTCTTTAGAAATCCAAATAAACTGTCAATTGATATATTACTGGTACCCACGCTCTACAAAACTCTCCAAGAGAAGCAGCATTGTTCTTCCAACAGCCACGTTGCTATCCCAGCTGTACCTCTGGCTTCTCTCTGTCTCTTGCTTCTCTGGTAAGGACACCAAATCTAAGAATATTATCTCTAAGTACAACCTCTCAGGAAGTTCTGTTGCTTTTCTTTAGTCATGACCATTAGCAGTTTCCAACCCTGTGATTCAGGTCAATGGGGAAAAAAAAAAAAAAAGATTGACTGCAATAAGAGGATTTATAAATCTATTGTCAAAAAGCAAGACTTAGTCAATGAGGCAGACAACCAGAAAAGTATCAAGCAAGCAGGCTGATTTTTGTCTTAACCCTGAAAGCCTCTTTTCTGCAGTGCAGGCTTCCATATTGATGAGCATGTGATATCTTGTGATCCAATTCACTGAGAGTTTGACCCAGAAGAAATCACTGTAACCATGTAGGATTTCTTTGCAGTATGGACATGTCACTTGTATACAGCTCAGAAGGTCATGGCCACACAAGGCTGTTTCAATTATTAATGAAAGACTCCTAGAGATGAAATATTTAACACTTCTTTCTGTAAGGTCCAACTCCCCTTACTACCATGGTAAAGGGCAGCAATACTGCTCATTGCTCTGATGCTGTAGATTAATGGTTGAAATGAAAGGTTTTCTTTTTAAAGTTGGGTATAGTTTGCAAAGATCCCTAACCTTGAACTGGATCCTGTAGTTCTTGTTTACTAAGGTGAGTGGGAGTTCTAATTAATAGCAAGGTTTCAATTGGCTGAAAACTGGACAAACATTCTTGACTGTTGTTTTCTTTGAAAAATCCTTTAAAATTCAAAAGAATCCCCTACAAAGATTACATGGTTCATACAGAGTGATTTTTCAAGCCATCTGAAGGAGAAATTAATTGTTGTACATCCTGCCCAGAGGTGAAAACAACTAGTGCCAAACCCTTCTTTTGATTAAGTTCAAATTTCCCTGTTAATTTCTGAGAGAACTCTTTAAAGAAACCCATCCCTTTCAGCGTGCACTTTCCCTCCTGGGAGCTCCAAATGTTTCTACTGTATCAATGGGAAACTGTAGTTCAAAGCAAGAAATTTTCAACATCTTCATTTTCAACCCTGATCATCTGTGTGCATTACAGCACTGGCTGATCAATAGTAATTCAGGGATAGGGTGGCGTATCATCCACTGAGAAATATTTCAAGCCTTGATTAGTTGTGCTCCTTTTCCATTGGGACTGTAGTGTTTTCACTTATAAAGACATGTGATCTGGAAGCCTGAGGCAGAACAATCCTAATTTTCACAGAAGAAGCTTTTCTAGGATGCAAAAGCTTTTATGTCCTCATCTGTGTTTCTGAAAGCTGTGTCTTCTCCACAACATTAAAAAAGAAAACAAACAAAGCAACCTTAGGATGGCATCAACATCACAGCCTCTGCGAGGTAAAAGGGCATGTAAAAAAATATTTTGGGCAGTATTTCCTCATGCCTGCTTCATTCTGTCTCTTGTGATCTATGCTTTTCTTGGGGCTCTCATGTTTTCCCACATTGAAGGTAACCGGAAGGTCAATTTAAGTGAATACAGAACGTTTCTGCAGAGTCTGTGGCACATCTCCAGAAATTTATCAGGTATGTACTGGAATTTCACAATTACTTAACTGTACTGGGGATTACTAATTCTCTTGCTTTCTGAATGAGATTTTTTGCTTTTGGAGCCATCCTTCAAAATACTAACAGCTGAACCTGCAAATGGGATTTTCCCTCTGCCTGATTATTGACTGCTGTTGTTTACTGGTCTTCCTCAGATGTGCTTTTTGATTGCAAGCTTCCCTGGTCCCTCTCTTCCTGCCTGAAAAGAGGAAACCTCTTGCAGCCCCCTTTTCCCAGCTCTGAGCCTCCCTACCTGCCTTCTGGTGATGGGATGTGTGGATTGAGGCAGGTGTTGTGCCCCAGACCCGGTGGTGCTGATGGAGGGGAGAGATGGGAGCAGAAGGGGTAGAAATTATTCTAGATTTTTGTTGGGGATCATACATGGGCTTGGACATTTTTCAGAAGCTCTGCTGACACAATGATGTGCTTGGCACAAGCATCCCTGTAGATAATATCCTTTCAGGCAGAGCTCATGCATGGGGGATGAGGAACAAGGGATGTGGGGATTCACTTCAGGGCAGTGGGCAGTGACACCTCTGTAGTTTGCATCAGTCACCTACTGATGATCCCACATGTCTAAGTACCTGTGGGTCAGAGGAAGATAAAACTCCAGGGGAATTGAAATGAAACAGAATATTTAGGCTGGAAGCTGAACCTTCTATCTTTACTACTCCTTTATGCCTATTTTTTGTAATATTTTGACTTTGTTGGAGCAGAGAGCATTTATTTCTTGTTTCTTTATTCATCAAAACCACTGGACCCACCTGATTTTTTTTGCGGGGGGAGGGAGGGGGCAAGGGGAAGGGGACAGTGAGGTGAATGCTTTTTTCTTCCAAAAGAATATGTGCAAATCCTCAGCTGGAGTAAACTTCACTGGAATAATAGGCTGGCTGCTCCCTGAGTCATGGTCTGCAGACACTCAGTGTACCTCTTGTTGTTGCTGTTGCAGATAACATGACAGAAAACGAGGAGGTATTTAAGGAAAAAATCCATGGACTGCTCAACACAACTGACAGAAACTGGTTTGTCAATCCAAAAGATACATGGACTTTCTTTGGGTCTCTCTTTTTCTGCTGCACAGTATTCACAACTGTGGGTAAGTTCAGAGGCAAAGTAACTCTCTGCAGAATCAACTGCTATTGCTGCTTTCTCAAATGTATATCTTACAGGGAATTAAAAAAGCAAGCAACCAACCCCCCCCCACACACCTTCTTCCCCCACCCCCACAATTCTTCTTCCGAGTATTGACTTTGAGTTTGAGGGGGGGAGTCTACAAACACTGATTGCAGAGATGTGGCTGAATCCCAGTGACCAGTCAGAATTTAGTTACTAGTGATGGTACGTGCTCATTATTTGCATCATTACATATATACTATTACACATACTCACACATGACATGCACACAGAAGTATTATATCAAAATAAAAAGAAAGCTCCATTTTCCAATCAGACTTTACTCTTCCCACTATCGTGTATTATACTGAGTAATGTTTTCTTCACTGGAAGAGGTCATTTGTTATGCATATATTGCTTTTTAATTGCTTCCCTGTTATTTATGTTGAACACAGCTTTGTCAGGCTCTGGGTCTATACTCAGCCATACTGTTGCTGTTCACACTTCTCTGGCTTAACAGCACATGGAGATGTTTAAGTGACACCTCTGAAATTTTTCATTCTGACTTCAGATTTCAAAGGAGGACCTAGATCAAATAGAAACATCTGCTCTGGTTTTGGCTCCCTCTGCATTGCTAAATACAACTCCTCAAGCTTGTTCCCAAAGTTACTTCCATCCCTTTGCTACTGTCTCTCAAATGCTGGTGGTACAGACACTGCTATGGGATTATTTCCCACCCAGCTTTGATTCTGACAGCATTGTATCAGATTGCAAAGGCATTTTCTCCATGGCAGTAGGATATACTCAAGATCCCAGCCAGGGTGTGGATCTTAATGCCAAAGGAAAAATGAACCTTGACAAAGAATTTAGCTTATACAAGGGGGAATTTGAGAGTTAATATGTTCACTTGCAGCACGTCGGAGACTCTTGCAGGTGTGTAAGTCACAGCAGGGACTTGAACCTCGGCTCTGATGTCTCAGGTGACTGTTTAAACTCAGCTCCTTGCAGCTCTTGAGTTTGAAGACTGTCATGTAGGTCATCAGAGACTCATCCTGGAGATGCAGACTGGAATCCTCAACCCAGCAAATATTTCTTATTACAAACACAACAGCTAGGAAGGTTTAAAAGTGGTAACTTCAACAGAAAGCTGTGACTTCAGCAAACTGATGGAAAACTATCTTGTTGAAACCTTCTTGCCTGGGTATACTTACCCAAGTTCATTGATATGGGAATTTGCAAATGTCCCCCCACACACTGACCCAGCAGTTATTTCTAAACTACCTTTATTTTTAGCCTTCATGGCACTGAACATTAACACAGCATCCTCAGGCTTTGAGCTGAGGTTTGGGATCAGTAGGAAGCCTGGAATATTTGTTGCCAATAGGTGGCTACTCCCATTGTGGTGGATTTATTATTTGAAGTATCAGGGACTGATAAATCACTTCAGGTGAGAGTCAACTCAGCTACCTGTGATTACCTGGGAGAAGCAAGACATCTAGTCTGAAGACTGGTGGTCTGAACTGCCACCTCTGCACTGCCCAGGGAAGTTGTCTAATGGCTCTCAGCTAGGCTGGATTTCTGGAGAGCTAGATTTAAGCTCAAGATAAGTTTTAACTCTTGAAATCACACAAGGTATTTTTAATGCTCGGAAACTGAGGGGGGAACAAAAGAAAATTACTTTGTGCAATAACTACAATAAATAGTTAATCTTCCTCAAGTCCTTCAGCAGTAAGGATGAGCATTCCCAGTTAGCCAGTGGGAATAAACTGCTTTTCATTGTCTCACAGCGAAGGAGGAACCATGGCTGGAATCAGACCAAAGGCTATGGCAGCCATTAGTGAAAGCAAACATGAATGGCTGAAGAATATGAAGGAAATCTCAGCAAATGAGCCAATATTTCTACAGGCTTAATACCTGCCTTGGAAGGTCATCTAGAAGAGAATAATGTTTTTGAAGGCAGAGAATAGATGCTTTATGTCTTCTAGAAGAATGAGAAGGAAAATTGCAGTTAAAATGTAATACGATTAATATAATGCTGATGTTTTCTCCCCCTGTAATGGAAAAGCACTAGTCTTCTAGTCTATTAGTTTCACATCCAGTATTTTAGAGGAAGGATATATAAGCATGCAAATTGAATTTAGGGGAAGGACACATCTTCTGCTACCATTTAATGTATCATAAAGGCCATGTGTCTGGTAGTTCTTCCCTATTTGCTGTAATTGATATTTGTCAGCTTTAGTACTCTAGATAAACATGCATTTCCTCATGTGATGAATATAGGCTTCCTCACCTGATCCTTTGTTTTTCTGAGTACATTGAAGAGACTGTGACAACTATGAAGCCAGTACCAAGACAATGTCACTACAACACATACCATTAGAGATAGAGCTGATGGACTAGGGACAATTTCAAAGGCTGCTATTAACTTACCATTTGTCACAAGTAGTTTTGGCCAAGAAACAAAGTTTGAGGTAAGGGTCTCGTTGTTTCAATCTGATCCATAATGCTGTCCCAGTTCCAACATTCAGACCATTATCCAGATTTGAATCTTCTCAGTGCTGAGGAATTTTCATCCCCAGATGTTATTCAGTCGTTCTGTGAGACCCTGGAAGCCAGTGAGAAATCCCCCAGCATCTCCAAAGTCAGCTGTTGTCTCTCTGAGCTCAGCCCTCGGCTCAGCTTCCCTGTAAGGGGACCCATGAGACCGAGACCTCTCTTACTGTCTTGTCTTCTGGATCCTTCTTAACCCAGATGCCCAGGTCAGGAAATCTTCCTGGTAATGGTCTCCAGCAGGACAGAGGCTGCACACAGGTCTTGGACTGACCCAAACCTTTTGCTTCTCCTCCCTAAATGGCCTCCTGTTGTCAGGCAGTCAAGTTAAAGAGCCACTAAAGTGTGGGTAAGGTAGGCAGAGTTAATTCAACAGAACTGGTAAACTTCAAATCTCCAAGTGCTTGAAGAAGCAGAATGTCTGCATTAGTAACCAGGGTCAGAAATATGAACAGCTTCAAAGTAGATCCAAAAAGAATGGTATGCTGTGAACTAAAAATGGACTTTTAAAATTGACAACAAGGAAAAGCTCAGAGGATATGAATACCTAATCAATCACAATTCTCTCTCTCTCTCCCTTTCCCTTCTCCTTTTTTTTTTTTTTTTTGTTCAAGGTTATGGTAATACCTATCCCGTGACACGGATTGGAAAATACCTCTGTATGCTGTATGCTTTATTTGGCATCCCTCTGATGTTCTTGGTCCTGACAGACATGGGAGACATCCTGGCAACTGTCTTATCCAAGTCTTACAATGAATTCAGAAAACTACAGTCTAAAATTCTAGACTCTAAACTCTGCTCTGGATTCACATGTAAAAAAGGGGATGAACTGAAATCCAGAGCACAGTCTAAAGAAGTCATCAATGAGCCCTTGACTATTATGGAGGTGCTGAAAAGTCAGACAAGTGTTAAAGGGAAACCAATCAAATACCGCAATGCTGAAATTTTTGAAATGTTAATTGCCAGAGAAAATGAACACACAAGACTAGCAAGAAATAAAAGCATTGAGAGATGGAGCTCGTGTCCTGAGCTAACCAGGGGAAAGACAATGTCCAGGGTCATTGAGAATTTT